>NW_007248811.1:334752-440202 GCF_000164805.1 Carlito syrichta
GACCGCCAGAATCGCCCCTGGCACGGCCACGGCGGCCGCTGGCTCCGTGGCCGACCTGCTCCGGGCGTCGCAGCTGCCCCCCGAGACGCTGCACCAGGTAGGTCTCCCCACCCTCTGTCCCTGCGGATCTGTGGGGACAATGTCTTTAGGGACAGGGGTTGCGAGTGGGGCGACAGGGCTGCTCCTGGGGACCTGAAGGCCTTTGCCAGCTCGCAGAGAAGGGGCTCTGCAGCTGGGGATGGCGGCGACGCCCTTGTCCCTGGGGGACACCAGCCTCCTCCTCAGCTCAGCTCCTCGCCCAGTGCTGGGTGCGCTTTCCCCATCTTTCTTCCCTGAGACTGGTACTCCCTCCCCTCCCCCGGCCATTTCTGGGGTTCTGCAGCCACCCAGATCCAAAGTTTGCCCTGTTCTGGAAGTGGTGTTTGTTTTGGCTGGTGTCTGGTTTAACCTCTGCTCGCTACTTCTGCCCCTCCCTCTAACGAGTAGGCGCTCAGGGTGCCTTGCTGGGATTTGAACTTGAAGGGTGTGTGTGTCTGTATGGCTCGTTGCCCAGGACTGAATGTTGTCCTCTCGATGTACGTATAGTATATACATATCTACTACATATATATTTGCAATGACAAGTCGCAAAGCAGGGACACGGAACTGCAAGAGGACATTTGTCAAGTCAAAGCCACGTTTCCTATTTGGGCCTCAGAAGTCCACCATGGGGGACAAGCTGTAGTTTCCCATCTATTACTTGGACTTGAATAATAATTGGAAAGTAATGGATGTCATACCTGACTCTTTTTGGCTGCTCCATACCTGGAAAAGGACTGGGGTGATTGACAGCAGAGGCTGTTTTTTTGTGCTTTTCTTGGAGTTTGGAGAAAGACTGCTCGATAAGACCTTTGCTTGTCATTTCATGTCACGAGAACTTTGTGGTGATAAGGTTGTTAATATCAGACCCAAATCACAAAGTGGAACTTTTCTTAAAAGCAATAGTGTGAACGTTATTAACACCAATTGAGTATTTAGAGTAGCGAGTGGTATTTTAAAATCTAGTTACAAAGGAATACTGAGGGTTTTATAGTTCACTTACAATCTCATTGTGTTTGTAGTTATTCTTTAAAATCACTTAAGACTGTCAGCGTTTTATATTGCTGCTGGAGCACACATATGCCTTTATGTTTGTGAGCATAACTTTAGCCACTCTGTAATCTTTTTTTTTTTTTTTTTGAGTCGGAGTCTCACTCCGTCACCCAGGCTGGAGTGCAGTGGCATGCTCATGGCCATTCCAGTATGGGCCTGCTGGGCTCAGGCGATCCTTCCACCTCAGCCTTCCAAGTAGCCAGAATTTTGTTGGTTTGAAATTATTGGGAAACTAAGCAAAAACACTTTTGAGAAAGCAGTTTAAATCACCATTCAAATCTTTTTTAGTTTTGAGGCAGAGTCTCACTCTGTCGCCTAGGCTGGAGTGCAGTGGCACACTCATGACGACTGCTGCCTTGACCTGCTGGGCTCAGGCCATCCTTCCACCTCAGCTTTCCAAGTAGCTGGAACAACAGGCGTGCGCTACCACGCCTGGCTAATTTTTTGATTTATTGTAGAGACGAGGTCTCGCCAAGTTGCCCAGTCTGGTCTCAAACCCTTGGGCTCAGGCAATCCTTTTGTCTCCTTTTGTGCTGAGATTACAGGCTTTAGCCACCGCGCCCGGCCACTCTGTAATATTTAACATTTTTGAAAATACAATTTAGCTTGGCTGTTTGTCCCTAAAGAAGTCCTTGATATGTAGACAGTTCTACATTGCTGTTGAGCAACTGAGCAGTTGAGCTGGACCAGGTAAATAGAAAGTCCGTGTTCTAAAACACCAACCACGGCTATTGAGTGAGGCCCTTAGAATACTCTTGAGCATATTACATTTATTAAGTGCTACTTCCCAGATGAGAGAGGAATAATTGACTGAGAATACCCAGCAAGTAAGTGACAGCTGGGTACCTGTTAAAGCTTATTTTGTTGCCAGTGATACATTGGATATGGTAAGAGGAGAAGGGCATATTAAATCTGAATATGTTGGTTGACGCTTCCTCAGGAATGGGGAGGGGACTTTCCTGGTGTTAGAACCCATGCTTCCTTGAGGCACATGTGATTTAAAAAGAACCCAAGGTAGGCCGGGCATGATGGCTTAAGCTTGTAATCCCAGCACTTTGGGAGGCTGAGGTAAGGGGATTACCTGAACCCATAGGTTCTAGAACAGCCTGGGTAACTTGATGAGACCTCATCTCTACAATAAACAACAACAACAAAACAGCCAGGCGTGGTAGCACGTGCCTGTAGTTCCAGCTACTTGGAAGGCTGAGGTGAAGGGATCTCTGGAGCCCAGCAAGTCGACGCTGGGATGGCTGTGAGGGTGCTACTGCACTCCAGCCTGGGCGTTGGCATGAGACTCCAACTCAAAAACAAAATAAAACGAAACAAAAAAACCCCCAAGGCATAGTGCCTTTGCATGAATGAGATTCTGTTTTTGATGTCCAGCTGAAAACTTGTTGCAAAAGACTGCTTCAGATGCTGGCAAAAGGGGATGTCCCTAGAAGTTTGCTTGGAATAAGTCTCTCAGAGATTTAAGCTCCCTTATTCAGCCCAGCAAAACAAAACACAAGTGATATTCTTGGTACAGGTGAAAATGAACATTGAAGGAAATGTAATCCCAAGGGAGTCAAACAAAGTCAGCCACTGGCAGCCACCTAATTTTTACACACCACTTTGTTAGTGTGTGTGTGCATACTCTATCCATCTTAATTTGCATTACCCTATCAGTGGATTAGCCATTCTTTAAAACAAATGGAAATGCCTTTTTTTTTTTTGACTTGGATTCTCACTCTGTTGCCCAGACTTTAGTGCAGTGGCCGCTCCTGGCCACTGCAGCCTCGACCTGCTGGGCTCCAGCGATCCTTCCACCTCAGCCTTCCAAGTACCTGGAACTACAGGTGCGCACTACCATGCCTGGCTAATTTTTTGATTTATTGTAGAGATGAGGTCTTGCCAAGTTGCCCAGGCAAGTCTCGAACCCTCAGACTTGAGCAGTCCACTCACCTTGGCCTCCCAAAGTGTGGGATTACAGGCTGAGCCACTGAGCCCGGCTGGAAATGGTTTTTACCCTTTCCCTATTAAACAGGAACCTGTAAGTTTAGATTTAAGTGACCCAACAGGTATAACTGCTCAAATCATGGAGGTACTAACCAGTCCTGGTAGTTTCTATGGTAACAACCAGGTTTTCCTCTTAATAAGTATACAATTAAAAAAATTAAAAAACATAAGCATACAATTAAGGTTACCATAATAAAGTTCCAGGAAGGGTGAGGATCCTACCATCTTACCAGGAGTAAATATTCCATAAACATACTGAATTTTATCTGCTCCTTGGAGTAAAAATAAACCACTACACCTGTTAGCTTTGTTATGGAAGTATGGAAGTGAGCTTACAAAGTCATCCTAGGGTTTTTTCCAGTATACATATATGGCATGCATGGTGTATATATATAATCTAAACTTTTTGGTGTGTGTTGGAGTCTCACTCTGTTGCCCAGGCTGGAGTGCAGTGGCATGATCCTGGCTCATCACAGTCTCGACCTCCTGGGCTCAAGTGATCCTTCTGTCTCAGCATCCTGAGTAGTGGGGACTACAGGTGTATGCCATCATGCCTGGCTAATTTTTTAATTTTTTTTGTGGAGACAAGGTCTCACTATGTTGCCCAGGCTGGTCTCGAACTCTTGGGCTCAAGCAATCCTTCCGCCTTGGCCTCCCAAAGTGTTGGAATTGCAGGCATGAACCACTGTGTCTAGTCTCAACATATTTTTTAATAGACAATTTTTTCAGAGAAGTTTTAGATTCACAGCCAAATTTAGCAGAGTTTCCATATACCGTTTGCCCCCACACATGCCCAGCCCTTTTCACTATCAGCATCCCTATCAGAGCCGTACAATTGTTACAATCAATGAACACTGCATTGACACCTCAGTATTGCCCAAAGTCTATAGTTTATATTAGGATTCACTCTTGATGTTGCACTTTCTGTGGGTTTGGACAGATGTATAATGACATTTATCCACCACTGTCTTATTGTACAGAGTACTTTCACTGCCCTAAAAATTCTTTGTGCTCCACTGATTCCTCCCTCTCTCTCCATTAACCTGTGGCAACCACTGATCTTTTTACTGTCTCCATAGTTTTGCCTTTTTCAGAATGTCATATAGTTGGAGTCATACAGTGTGTAGCTTTTTCAGATTGGCTTCTTTCACTTAGTAATATGTTAAAGTTAAGATTCCTCTGTGTCTTTTTATGGTTTGGTGGCTCATTTCTTTTAGTGCTGAATAATTCCATTGTCTGGATGTACCACAATCTGTCTAATCATTCACCTACTGAAGGACATCTTAATTGCTTCCAAGTTTTGTCATTTTTGGCTAGAGCTGTTATACACATCTGTATGCAGGTTTTTGTGTGAATATACATCTTTAAGTCATTTGGGTAAATAGCAAGGAACGTGACTGCTAGATTGTAGGGTAAGAGTATGTCTAGTGTTGAAAGAAACTGCCAAACTGTCTTCTAAAGTGGCTCTTCCATTTTGCATTTCCACCAGCAATGAATGAGAGTTCCCATTGCTTCACATTTTCACCAGCATTTGGTATTGTTAGGGTTTTGGATTTTGGTCATTCTAATATGTGTATAGTGATAGAACATTTTTGTTTTAATTTGTAATTCCCTAATAACATATGATTGTTGAACATCTCTTCTCGTACTTACTTAACATCTTGAATTATATTTTAATGTATCATAGTAGCCTACTTTAAAAGGCCTTTTGGCCTGTTTATAGTGTATTTTCATGTGCTTTTTTATTTTTAAAACAGGATTCTAGCACTGGGTGGAAAATGGTAGAATTAAATGCCTTTAAACTAGAAAAAGAACATATGAATGGCTAAGAACAAGTAAATGGTTTTTGCTTAATAGTTCAAGACAGAACTACAATTGGTTTCCCAGGCTGTGAAGTATTTCACCGGTATTTGAAGGCCTGCATTTTACTAGAAGACACAGGGTGTGGTGGAAATCAGGTTTGGGTTTGACACATTTTAAGTTTCTGTTGTATGTCAAGTACTGCCCTAGGTGCTGAGGTTACAGCAAGTGACTCAAACACAAATCTCTGACCCTGTGGAGCTTATGTTCCATGCAAATGTTTTTACACTTAAGAATTTTTATTTGGGTAAGGAAAGATTTGAAATATAACATCTAAAAATAAAATATCTACCTTAGAGCGGCAAGTTTTATATTTGATGTATTGAATTAACAAACTATATAGGTTTCATTTTTTTTTTTTGAGTCGTGGTCTCACTCTGTTGCCCAGGTTGGAGGGCAGTGGCATGATCAAGGCTCACCACACCTTTAAACTCCTGGGCCCGGGCGATCCTTCTGTCTCAGCCTTCTGAGTAACTGGGACTATTGGTGCATGCCACCGCACACAGCTAATTTTTTTATATATGAGGTTTTGCCATGTTGCCCACGTTGGTCTTGAATCCCTGAACTCAAACAATCCTCCCACTTTGGCCTTCCAAAGTGCTGGGATTACAGGCCTGAGCCACTGCACCCAGCCCTGTATACGCTCCTCTGTAATGTCTGTCTTTTAGGCTGACGTCTTAGTCTCTGGGAATGCAATGCATATTCCAAGTCATTATTATAATTGGTCTTCACTTTTGTGATACTTAATTCTTGGATATTAAGGGGAATAATTAGAATACACTCTTGATTCTGTATTGGGGAAATCATTCTACTGAAAATTATTTAAGCAGCTTTGATTGAGGTAAGGAAGTAAAATAAAGCTATGAGAAGTAGGGAATATTTTTAAAATCTCTGTGCTTGTGCTTACCTCACCACTGGGGAGAATTCATCTCTAAAGGTTTTCTTCTAATTCTTTGAAGCAACTAATCATTAAAGAAAACTATTGGTAAAGACAAATTCTTGTGAACTTTTTCCCATTGCTATATTACTAACTGTAACTATTTTTTAAAAAAATGTAAATTAAGCAATATTCTGTTTTTGCATCTTTGGATCATACCATTTTGTATGAAATAGAGGCCAGCATACTAAAACAGTAACTAGGACTAACCATATGCTGTTTTGAGATAGGCAGTGTTTTTTTTTTTTTCTAAAAGAGAATGGATGTCAGCAGATATAGGAAATGCTGGAGCCAAACCATTGCCTGGTTAAAAGGGGAACATTTGTGTAATAGTTACTTGTTGACTCTTATAATAAAGTATCTCAGGCCTGCAAAACGAGCGAGTTACCCAACTGTGTACCCACTACTCAGTAAAACAGCCTGACTAGAGGGAAATAGTTCCCTCTTTCCCTAACCAGAAGGTTACCACAGTCCTGAATTTGGTGCGCGATTTGAAAATTTCTTTCTACTTTTATTATATGTGTGCATGTATACATATAAGTCACTAAAACTATATATTGTTTTGTATGTCTTAAAATAAGGAGTATCATATTCTGTGTAACCTTCTGTAACTTGCTTTTCCTCTCATTGTTATGTTTTTGGAATTTATCTTGTTGACACATGTAGCTTTAGTTCATTTATGTTTCCTTTAAAAAAATCTTTTATTAACTACTTTTACAATGACTCATTGTTACGGTGCTATAGAGACCCTTATGCCAAAGGGAAGTAGGTGGCATTTTTTTTCTTATTTTTATGGAATGTCACATGGCTGGGGGACTGTTCTAAACATATATGAACATTAAAAACACATCTTCATAGATTGCAGAATGCACACTGATATTCTTGAAGGTGCCAGAGGACCTTTGAGCTGATTCATTGATTTTCATGGGCTTTCTTTTTTCCTCATCTTTTTAAAATTGGAAAATCTCAAACAAATAAGTAGATAGAATAATGCATTAAACTCTACTGTGCTTGTCACTCAGGCTCAAGAACTGTCAATGTATGGCTAACTCCATTCTATCTACACTCCTACCCTTGTTCCCTTCCCCCTCTGTTATCCTGAAGCAAGTTCAGACACCATATGATTCACAGGGCTTGTCTCTAAGGAAGGAACCTGGGTTGGACAGGAGGAGAGGGGAAGATGCAGGAGTTTAAGATGGGTAGAAAAATGTACCTGTGGCCTGTGGTCAAATGGCAATACTGATGATGAGTCAACACTGTCAAGCCGTTGGCAACCATTGAGATAACAGCAGCACTTGATAACTGATTTAGAATAGTTGGGGAGACCTTTAGGGAGATTGAAAAAGTAACCAGCTGAAGTCTAGAAATACAAGATGGAATTGAACGTTGTCCTAGTTTTACACTCCTAAGTAGGGACTGCCCTACTTTAAGGACATAGAAAATTGGTTTTGAGGAAATCCTGGGTTGTTTTGCTAATTATTTGTAACTTTTTAAAGAGGATTTGGTTCTTTTCCAGATATTTTCCCCCCAAACTTTCTATTTGTTTCCTAATGGCAAGTAGCTCATGTTTTGTATTTATGGCATTTTATTCTTCATACTCATCTAGTGGTGGATAGTCTATTAACCTAGATTGCTCAGGATTGAAGGATTTCCTGGGGGCATGGAACTTTCAGTTTCCAGGTGGTTCCAGGCAAATTGGGATGATTGATCACCCCTTCTCTTGGTTACTGCATTAGTTACCTATTGCTCTGTAATGAATTCCCACAAATTTAGCAGCTTGAAACAGCACACATTTATTATCTCCCAGTTTCTGTGGGTCAGGAGTCTGGCCATAGCTTAGCTGGATTCTTGACTCAGAGTTTTGTGAAACTGCAATCAAGGTGTCAGCTGGGTTACATTCCTTTCTGCAGCTTGGGCACCTCTTCCAAGCTCACTTGGTTGTAGAATTTAATTCCTTGTGATTTGGAGACTGAGGCTCAGCTTCAAGGCTGTCTGCAGTTCCCTCCACATGGCCTTCACCATAGACAGTTCACAACATGGCTCTTTGCTTCTTCAAGGCCAGCAGGAGAGTGTCTCTCTCCAGTCATCTAAGACAAGTGGAATCCCATCACTTTTCCCATATTCCATTGGTTAGCAGCAAGTCACAGATTCTGTCTGCACTCAAGGGGAGGGGATTATACAAAAGCAGAGACCAGGGAGTGAGAATTATGGGGGGATACTTTAGGATATTTCCACCACACTTGTTCTCCAGGATTTGTCAGAAAGCAGAAAATGATTGTTTAATATATACATGTTTTGTCCAGCCACTAATTTAGAATTCCTTTATCTTTTTTTTTGAGTCGAAATTTTACTCTGTCACCCAGGCCTGTTGGGCTCAGGCAATCCTTACGCTTCAGCCTTCCAAGTAGCTGGAACTACAGGTGTGTGCCACCACGCCTGGCTAATTTTTTGTTTTATTGTAGAGGTGAGGTCTCACCATTTTGCTCAGGCTAGTCTTGAACCCCTGGGCTCAGGTAATCCTCTCACCTCCGCCTCCCAAAGTGCTGGGATTACAGACATGAGCCACTGGGCCCAGCTAATTCCTTTATCTTTTTAAGAAATATTTTCATGCATAATTCATTTTCTTATCCCAATTAGAAGTGGCAAATACATGACTTGTTAGGTATTTTCAATTTTAGTCTTTAGGCAATTTATTTTTCTTCTTAACTAGTAGGAGGCAGAAAAAAAAGTGGAAAAGCAGATGTGAACACCTTGTATGGCTACTCCTGCACAGAATACTCTAAAGCAGGCCTTCTTAGCCCAAGTCATTTCTGGGATCTGTGAATTTAGATGAGGAGAAGAACTACTACATCTTTTACTACCCCCCCAACTGAAGTTGAGTACTTCCTTCTATTATGTATGTAGGCAACAAACCACAGTCCCGTTAGATCATCCTGTGACTTTATCACCTATATAAATAGGATCTTTTAAAATTATAATTCTCACAGATATTTCTTTTTTCGTTTTCTTTTTTTTTTGAGTTGGAGTCTCACTCCGTCACCCAGGCTGGAGTGCAGTGTCACACTCCCAGCCATCGCAGCCTCGACTTGCTGGGCTCTGGCAATCCTTCCGCCTCAGCCTTCCGAGTAGCTGGAACTACAGGTGTGCACTACCACGCCCAGCTAATTTTTGATTTATTGTAGAGATGAGGTCTCACTGAGTTGCCCAGGTGGGTCTCAAATCCGCGGGCTCAGGCAATCCATTCGCCTCAGCCTCCCATAGTGCTGGGATTACAGGCTGAGCCACCGAGCCCGGCTGTCACAGATATTTCAGTGATGGTTTATAATTGTTTAGACATTGGCTGATCTTATTATTCATTGTATGGATAAAGAAACATGTATTAGCTGGGCTCGGTGGCTCAGCCTGTAATCCCGCACCTTTGGGAGGCTGAGGTGAGTGGATTGCCTGAGCCTGCGGGTTCAAGACCCGCCTGGGCAACGTGGTGAGACCTCATCTCTACAATAAATCAAAAATTAGCCGGGTGTGGTAGCGCGCACCTGTAGTTCCAGCTACTTGGAAGGCTGAGGCGGAGGGATCGTCGGAGCCCAGCAGGTTGAGGCTGCGGTGGCCAGGATCGGCCACTGCACTCCAGTCTGGGCGACAGAGTGAGACTCCAACTCAAAAATTAAATAAATAAATAAAAATAAAAAGAAACATGTATTAATACCATACATTTAAAAACATTTTTTTTGTTTTTTGGGTTTTTTTCTGAGTCAGAGTCTTATTCTGTTGCCCAGGCTGGAGTGTGGTGGCTCACCGCAGCCTCAACCTTCTGGGCTCAGGTAATCCTTCTGCCTCAGCCTCCCAAGTAGCTGAGACTACAGGCATGTGCCACCATGCCCAGCTAATTTTTTTACTTTTTGCTGATATGAGGTCTCACTATGTTGCCCAGGCTTGTCTCAAACTCCTGGGCTCAAGTGATCCTTCCACCTCAGCCTCCCAAATTGCTGGGATTACCGATATGAACCACCATGCCCAGCTAAAAAATATTTTGATAGCTGTATTTCAGTGTATTTATTTTATAATCTTTATGTATCTTATTTTAAGTGTTTAATTTTATATATTTAAAAACACTATTGAATTGGACATGGTGGCTCATACCTGTAATCTCAGAACTTTGGGAGACTGAGGCCAGAAGATTGCTTGAGCCCAGGAGTTCTAGACCAGCCTGAGCAACATAGTGAAACCTTGTCTCTACAAAAAATAAAAAAATTAGCCAGGTGTGATGGCATGTGCCTATAGTCCCAGCTACTTGGGAGGCTGAAGTGGGAGGATCACCCAAGTACAGAAGGTCGAGGCTGTGGTGAGCTGTGATGGTACCACTGCACTCCAGCCTGGGTGACAAGTGAGACCCTGTCTCAAAAAAAACCAAAAAACAAAAAACCTACCACCAACAGCACATTATTTTCAGAAATGGTCCATACACCAGACTGTCAAAAAGGCTGCAGCACAAAAACGATTAAGATGTACCACATGTTCTACTCATAAGCGTACCCTGAACATTTACCATAGTACTGTAAGAAAGGGATTGGCAATAGATGGAAACTGTCAGAAAAAGGGGCTGGGTACAGAACATCAATAAGAGTACCTGCTCTTAAACCAGGCAAAGTGGGGACCAAAGAGAGGCCCAAACTTTACCTATACGATGACCACTTGTATATCTAACCTTGAATTGTACCCCACATCTTTAAAATAATAATAATAAAATTAACAAACAAGCCCTGCTCTGAAGAGTTGCAAGATGTTGGGACTGGAAATAACGGTTCTTCATAGTTCACTGTTCTCAAAGTCTAAAGCAGCAGCGCTATGGCAAGTCCATGGTCAGGCATGAGATTCCTTCAGGCTGCTGTGGTCCCTTCTCCTCTCCTCCTCCAGTCTGGGCTGCAGAAAGCCCAGAGCAAATGGATGCTCAGCTGTTTCCTCCAAGATCTCACCAAGGACAGTCCCTACAGTCCCAGCTCTGAGCTCTGCTCCTGACCTTTTTATCTGGCGCTCCCATCTGTGCTTCACTGTGAAGGAGGAAGGACAAGCCCCTCTGGAGCAAGTGCCAGCTGCTTGTTAGGCCTGTTTTATTTACTACTACTATCTCTACTTAAGAGATGTTGGCTAGAACGTAGACTTGAAGGAAAAAGTCATTTTAACAGACTTGAGAAACTCAACTATTCTTATAATTTCATTCAGGACTAGGAGAGGCTATTAGACTAGTAGGAAATGTTCACTTTGACTTAATTCATTTGTAACACTTTGCCACTGGTTTATAAAAAAAAGATTTTGTGGTAGGTAATTAAGCGTTTCATCTATGTTAATTTTCTGAATAATTGAAATGAATCCTAGCAATGCCGGCAATTAAAATTTGTTGTTTTTTAAGGGCACACTTTTTGAAACATGTAATGTTTGCCCCATGCCTTCAAAAGTACATATTTAATACAATAATCTTTGTCTCTCCCTTAGTTCAGGGTCAGCTTTGTGAAGAACAGATGATAATACACTAATAGCTTTTTGTCCCTGAAGGTGTTTGGTGTGCTCTGCTTTTTGCATTTTTCCTCTTTAGGATTTCATTACAATTATTTTAAAATATTTTAACTCCTCACCTTTGCATACACTCTGGTACCCTTATAGCCCTAATACTGAGAGATGGCATGGGGATAGTTTAGCCTCTTAATTTTTTCTTTGTTCTAGAACAAGGTTTCTTAATTTCAGCACCACAGGCACTTTGGGACTGGATGATTTGTTGTGAGGGACTGTCCTGTGCATTGTGGGATGTCTAGTAACATTCCTAGTTTCCACTCACTAGATGCTAGTAGTTGTCCCTCTCCTAGTTGTTACAAAAAATGTTTCCAGATGTTGATAGATGATGCCAACTCTGTAAAATATTTAAGATGGTTTATTCAGAGCCACATTTGAGTGACTTAGGCCAGTGATAATGTCCCTTGAAAACATGTGCCCAAGGTGGTTGAATTTTACATGCTTGGTTATATACATCTTAGGAAGGCAGAAGTTACAAAAAACCATAACTCAATACATGTGAGATTTATGTTGGCTTGATTTGGCCCGGGAAGATGAGACATCTCTAGTTGGGGGGGCTTATAGGTCATGGGTGGATTCAAAGATTTGCTCTAAGGAATTTTGAAATCAGTAAAGGAAATGCTGCTGTTGAGATAAGGGCACAAAGCGTTGAGAGGAAGTTTCTTGATTTGTAGATGAAGCCTCATAGGTGGCAGCCCTGAGAGAGGATAGCAAATGTCTAGTTCTTCTATGGATCCACAGGGAGGAGATTCTATACAGATGCAGATTTCCCCAAGAGATGGCTTTGTCAGGTCATAAAATATTTTTGATTTCCTTTTTGTTTGAGTTGAGGTCTCTGTCGCCTAGACTGGCGTGCAGTGGCATGAACTTGAACCCCTTGGCTGAAGGGACTCCCCTTTCTCAGCCTCCCGAGTAGCTGGGACCACAGGCATGTGCCATCATGCCTGGCTAATTTTTTTATTGTAGAGATGAGGTCTTGCCATGTTGCCTAGGCTGGTCTTGAACTTATGGGCTCAAGCAATCCTCCTTCCTTGACCTCCCAAAATGCTGAGATCATTATAGATGTGAGCCACCATACTTGGCATAATTTCCTTCTTTATCTGTTATGTGATGGTATGCCAGAGTCAGGTTGGAAAGTAAGCCATATTATACAGGGTTAATAAAAACTCATCTCCCCAGGTCCCTTAGAAATCTGGCAAAAGAGAGAAAAATGGTCTGAGTTTAGTTCTCACATTGTCAGATGTCCCTTGTGAGCAAAATTTACTCTAGTTCTACACATATGATGATAACAACATGGTAGCAGCTTACATTTGTGTACTGATTACCATGTATTGGGCTTTATCCTGTGATTTGTAAGATGTTCATCTCATTTAATTCTCACAACCAAACCATAGGTTAGTTATTGTGTCATCCCCATTTTGAAGAAAACAATACTGAGACATAGTTTCACTTACCTGTCCAAGGTCATGTAGATAAGTGACTTCTGGCAATACTTTTCATCGTATATGTATAGTTTGAAATTTAGGTTGAAATTCAGTCTTTATTCAGGAGACAGAATTCAAAGGGGGATGTTTCCTGATGATATCTTAATGGAGAGGCTATTGCAATTCTGTGTAAGTTGGAATTCTTACTCAAAGGGGGTGATTCCATGGATGTGTATCTGAGTAAAAGACTTGGACCATTTCTAAGAAGCTTCTGTGGCATGTTAAAGTAGAACATGGAGCGGTGTTGGGTCCAGGATAACTAATCAAACCTTGAAACCAAGGAAGCCATTGGAAACTGGGGTTAGGCTATTCAGGGTCCCACAGGAAAAGGCATGCTCATAGGGTTTTAGTGAAAACAAGAATGTTGAGGCATGAATGGACTAGCAGCAGCAGGAAGCTATTGCCATTCCTAGACTTGAAGAGTCAAGGGAAGGTAACTTTGTTGCTGGAGCTGTGAAAGGTGGTCCCTCTACAGGAACAATAGTAGTAAAAACACGCAACCTTTGCCCAAATTATTTCCAGAGCAGGGCTGGTGGGGTGGGGTCCAAGTAGCTTACTTCTGTCTCCTGCCTTCTGATTTGCTGCAGTGCCTCTCATTGTCCTAACCCAACTAAGAGACAAGGGAGCCTAGATGTTGAAGCTTATAGAAGTTAGCCTCTTGGGCTGAGTGAATGAAGAAGGGTGGAGAGTGGCTCTGGGGGACAAATGGAGGAAAATCCAGCACAGGCTACAAGTGGGAGTGGGAAACACTACCCTGGGGTCTAGGAGAATGGGGCATGGTTGGTGATGAAAGCAAGAAAAGTCCTATTGCGCCAAGCAGGACCTGAGGGTTCAGACCTCCAGGAGGAAGAAGCGAGGGCTGGGCAGGAATGACTGGTTCCTCTGAGGTTCTTTTTTCAATCTCTCCAGAGAAGCCTTGAGGAGTACGGGGTTGCCTGTTTGTGTTTGGCTGTGTGTGTGTGTGTGTGTGTGTGTGTGTGTGTGTGTGTGTACTTTTTGATCAGAGTAGGGCATTTTCATGGGAGTGTTCGTCCTTGTTCACAGCACTGGCACATGTACAATTAGAGTGACCATCTTGGAGATTCTGCTAGGAGTAACTGCATATGGTGGGAAAGGTTGCCATGGGAGCAGAGATTACTTCAAGGGAATAGAAAGTGTGTTATAATGTTTGGGGGTATGGCCAAGTATTAGTTTGGCTTCTTTCCTTCTCTGAAGTATAGGATTTCAGTAGGAATTCATCCTTACCCCAAAATAGCAGTATGTGCTCCCAAGAAAGAAAAAGCCCAGGACCAGATGGCTTCATGGCTGAATTCTACCAAACATTCAAAGACGAATTAATACAAATCCTCCTTAAACTCTTCCAAAAATAGAAGTAGAGGGAATACTTCCAAACTCATTTTATGTGGCCAACATCACCCTGATGCCAAAGCCAGACAAAGATACTATAAGAAAAGAAAGTGATAGGTCAGTATCTCTGATGAACACAGATGTGAAAATCCTCAATAAAATAGTAGCAAACTAAATTTAATAACATGTCAAAAAGATTATGCACCATGATTAAGTGGGGTTTATCCCTAGGATGTAAAGTTGGTTTAGCATACACAAAGCAATCAATGTAGTAGACCACATTAACAAAATGAAAGATTAAAACCCATGCTCATCTCAGTAGATGTTGAAAAAGCATTTGACAAAGTTTAGCATCCTTTCATGGTAAAAATTCTCAACAAATAGGTTTAAGAATAAACTTTCTCAACATGATAAAGGCCACTTATGAAAAGTCCACAGCTAATATCTTAATCAGTGGGGGAAAAACTGAAATCTTTTCTTCTAAAATCTGATACAAGGCAAGGATACCCACTGTTGCCACTTCTCTTCAACACAGTACTAGAAGTACTAGCAAGAGCCATCAGACAAGAAGAAGAAATAAAAGGCTTCTAAATTGGAAAGGAAGAAGTAAAATTATCGCTGCTTGCAGATGACATGATCCTATGTGTAGAAAACCTTAAGGCTACCACGGATAACCTCTTAAAACTAATAAATAAATTCAGTTAAGTCACAGGATATAAGATCAACATACAAAAATAAGTTGTATTTCTTTACATCAATAACTATCTGAAAAGGAAAAAAAATCTCGTTTATCATAGCATAAAAATAAAATAATTAAAAACAAATTTAACCAATAAAGTGAAATATCTGTATACCAAAATTATAAAACATTTCTTTACATCAATAACAATCTATCTGAAAAGGAAAAAAAAAACCTGTTTATCATAGCATAAAAAAATAAAATAATTAGGAACAAATTTAACCAAGAAAGTGAAATATCTGTGCACCAAAATTATAAAACACTGATGAAAGAAATTAAAGAAGACACAAGTAAATGGAAAGATACCCTTTGTTCATGGATTGGAAGAATTAATATTGCTGGGCCAGGCACAGTGGCTTGCACCTGTAATCCCAGCATTTTGGGAGGCTGAGGTAGGAGAATCACTTGAGGCCAGGAGTTTGAAACCACTAGGACAACATAATGAAGCCCCATCTCTACAAAAAATTTAAAAAATATTAACCATCTGTGGTGGCACAAACCTGTAGTCCCAGCTGCTAGGGAGGCTGAGGCAGGAGAATTGCTTAAGCCCAGGAATTCAAGGCTGCAGTCAGCTATGATCATGCCACTGCACTCTAGCTTGAGGGATAGAGTGCAATGCTGTCTCTAAATGTGTGTGTGTGTGTGTGTGTGTGTGTGTGTGTGTGTGTGTAGTTAAATTGTACTACCCAAAGCAATATACAGATTCAATGCAATCCCTATGAAAATGTCCTTATAAAAATGCCTATAGCATTTTCCCCAGAAATAGAAAAAACAATTATAAAATTCGTATGGTACCACAGATGACTCAGATTAGCCAAAACAATCTTGAGAAAGCAAAGCAGGCCAGGTGTGTTGGCTCATACCTGTAATCCCAGCACTTTGGGAGGCTGAGGCGAGAGGATTGCCTGAGTCCAGGAGTTTGAGAGCAGCCTGGGCAACATGGTGAGACCTCGTCTCTACAATAAATAAAAAAAATTAGCTGGGCATGGTGGTGCACATCTGTAGTCCCATCTACTTGGGAGGCAGAGGTGCAAGGATAGCTTGAGCCCAGGAGGTTAAGGCTGTGGTGGTTATGATCATGCCGCAGCACTCCAGCCTGGGCAACTGAGACTCTGACTCAAAAACAAAACAAAACAAAACAAAAACAAACAAACAAAAAAAACAAAGCAAAGTAGGAGGCATCACACTATCTTATTTCAAATTATACTACAATACAAAGCAATAGTCATAAAAATAGAGTGGTACTGGCATAAAAACAAACACATAGGCCAATGGAATAGAGAGCCCAGAAATAAACCCAGGTGTATATGGTGAACTAATTTTTGACAAGGCCACCAAGGAAAAACAATGGTGAAAGGATAATCTCTTCAGTTGGGAAAACTGGGTATCTGCATGCAAAAGAATGCTGCTGGACCCTTATATCATACACACATACACACACACACATATATGTGTGTATATATATATATATTTGTTGTTGTTGTTGTTGTTGTTTGTTTGTTTGTTTGTTTTAGTTGAAGTCTCACTCTATCGCCCAGACTGGAGTGCAGTGGCACACTCCCGGCCACCGCAGCCTCGACCTGCTGGGCTCTGGCGATCCTTCTGCCTCAGCCTTCCAAGTAGTGGGAACTACAGGCGTGCGCTACCACACCTGGCGAATTTTTTGATTTATTGTAGAGACGAGGTCTCACCAAGTTGCCCAGGCGGGTTCGAACCTGTGGGCTCAGGCAATCCACTTGCCTCGGCCTCCCAAAGTGCTGGGATTACAGACTGAGCCACCGAGCCTGGCCCTTATATCATATTAAAAAAAAAACTCAAAAATTTTTTTTCATATACGAAAAACCTTGAAAATAGATAAAAGACTTAAGTGTTATACTTGAAACCATTACCTTCCTAGAAGAAAATATAAGGAAAAACTACTTGGTATTGGTTTTGGCAATGATTTTTTTGAGATATCTCACCAAAAGCACAGGCAACAAAAGCAAAAATAGACAAATGAAACTGCATCAAACCAAAAAGCGTCTTCATGGCAAAGGAAACAATCAACAACGACAAAAAGGCAGCCTGTGTATTGGGAGAAAATATCTATGAGCCATATATATGATGTGTTAATATGTAATATATGTAAGGAACTCACATGACTCAATGGTAAGAAAACAAATAACCCAATTAAAAAATAGGCAAAAAAGCCGGGCTCGGTGACTCAGCCTGTAATCCCGTGCCTTTGGGAGGCTGAGGTGAGTGGATTGCCTGAGCCCGCGGGTTCGAGACCCGCCTGGGCAGCGGGACCTCATCTCTACAATAAATCAAAAAATCAGCCGGGCGTGGTAGCGCATGCCTGTAATTCTGGCTACTCGGAAGGCTAAGGCGGAAGGATCGCCGGAGCCCAGCAGGTCGAGGCTGTGGTGGCCGGGAGCGGCCACAGCACTCCAGTCTGGGCGACAGAGTGAGACTCCAACTTAAAAAAAAAAAAAAAAATAGGCAAAGACCCTGAATATACATTTTTCCAAAGAACACATAAAAACGGTCAATAGGTATAGGAAAAGGTGTTCAACATTACTAATTATCAGGGAAATGCAAATCAAAACCACTATGAGATACCATCTCACACTTCTTAGGATGGCTGTTACCAAAAAGACAAGAGAGAACAAATGTTGGCAAGGGTGTGGAAATAAGGGAACCCTAGCGCATTGTTGGTGGGGATGTAGATAAGTACAGCCATTATGGAAAACAGTATTGAAGTTTCTCAAAAAATTAAAAATAGAACTACCATATGATCAGCAATTTCTTTTCTGGATATGTACCCAAAGGAAATGAAGGCAGTATATAAAAAACATGCCTGCACTCCCGTGTTCATTGTAGCGTTAGTCACAATAGCCAAGTTATGGAAACAACTTAAGTGTCTGTCGATGGATGAATGGATAAAGGAACTGTGTGGCATATATATACAATGGAATATTATTTAGTCTTAAAAAAAAAGAGATACTGCCATTTGTGGCAATAAGGATGAACCTAGAGGACATTATGCTATGTGAAATAAGCCAGTCACAGAAAGACAAATACTGCATGATCTCACTTATGTATAATCTGAAGAAAGGAGAATTCCTAGAAACAGAATGGTTTCTAGGTTACTAGGGGCAGGAGGGAGGGAGGAAATGGGGAGATGTAGTTCAAAGGGTACAAACTTATGGTTATGTAGAAAAAATAAGTCTTGAGATCTAATGTACGGCAAGAGGACTGTAGTAATAGTATTGTATTGTATATTGAAAATTTTCTAAGGGAGTAGATTTTAGGTGCTGATACCACACACACACCAAGATAACTATGGAAGATGATGGATATGTTAAATTGCTTACTGTAGCAATCATTTCATTGTGGATATGTATATCAAGACATCATGCTGTTTGCCTTCAATTTATACAATAAAAAGTAGTTATATGTGAATATGTATGCATTCAGGATTTCTTCTATTTTTTCTTCATTTTTTTCATAGGCAGTGGTCAATGGCTTAAGAATTTTTTAATACATTGCTCAAATTCACTAAGGCCCTATTAAGCAAACCAAGACCTTAAAAAAAAATGTAGACTGCTCCTCATATATTTTAACGCCAAATGCAAAGAAATAGCTTTGTTCTCTTTTGCATTCTTCATGGGTTAACATATCTTCTGGAAAACTTGTTGCTATGGCAATGGGATATTATCTTTCTCTGTAGTGTACTACATAAAAATAGCCCTTTGTGTTCGAGAATGATGTTAGTGACAGGTGGTTGAGTGAATGTATAGCAGGCTGCTTTGTCAGGAGCAGTTTCTCAACATTCCATTGTTTAAAGTTGTGAAATCGAAATGAGTATTGATTTTTTTTCCTCTCTTAAAATGTAATTTTATCTGGAAAAGGCAGGCAGTGAGCTCTGTTTAATTATGAATTACAAGGCTTCCTTTGCAGGTCAGGTCAATATGATGATTGAAGTCATCTCTCACGGTAATAAGTAAACGGCTTCTCTACTCTGTCAGTGCCACAGGGTTATGCAGCACAAGGTTGCAGTGGGGGGCCAGTAGGGATAATTTTCTCATTCTTTAGCACATGGTTTTGCCTAAGCACCTTGTGCTTATAAACCGAGAAGAAGAAAGTGGTCAGGAGGAATAGATGAGCTCTGAGGTGTTAATCAAATGACTTCTGGCCATGGGTGGTGGTCGACACCCTTAGAAAATTTTCAATATACAATACCATATTATTACTATAGTCCTCTTGCTGTACATTAGATCTCAAGACTTATTTATTCTGTATAACCATAGCACTTTGGGAGGCCGGGATAATTGCTTGAGCCCAGGAGTTTGAGATTGGCCTGGGCAAAATAACAAGACCTCTGCAAAAAATACAAAAATTAGCCAGGTGTGGTGGTACACACCTATAGTCGCAGCTACTCAGGAGGCTAAGGTGGAAGGACTGCTTGAGCCCACACTGTCATGAGTTGGGAATGTGTCACTGCACACCAACCTGGGCAACAGAGTGAGACCCTATCTTAAAAACAACAACAAACTTCTTGCCAGGTGTCGTGTCAGTCCCAGCTATGTGTGAAGCTGAGGCAGGAAGATCACTTGAGCCCAGGAGTTCTGGACTGTAGTGCGATATGCCAGTTGGGTGTCTGCACTAAGTTTGGCATCAATGGGGTGACCTCCAGGGAGTAAGGGACCACCAGATTGCTTAAGGAGGGGTGATCTGGCCCAGGTTGGAAATGGAGCAGGTCGAAACTTCAGTGTCGATCAGCAGTGGGCCTGTGCCTGTGAATTGCCACCGCACTCCAGCCTGGGCAGCATAGTGAGACCTCGTCTCTAAAAAATAACTTTTTGTAAGTTCTTAGGTGGAACAGTCCTTGGTTAAGGTCAGATCTCCCTACTGGTTTTAGTATTGACTTCACATGTAGCCAAGGATAGAGTCTGACACTAATCTTAATTTTTTTCTTTGAAAAATCCTTTGAGCAGTTTCTTAGAGGAGTAATTCTCAAACATTTTGTCATCTCCTCATCTTTCTTCTAGAAATTTGTCTTTTATGTAAATAACAGCTTTCTGTTACTGAAATGAAATTTACTCTAGTTTTGAGAGTTTTAGAGAGCCTCTAAATATATTTTAAGGAAATATCACAGCTGGGAATTTTAGACCTAAAAGTAATACAGGTTAATTATCTTATATCCAAAATGTTTGGGACCAGAAGAGTTTTGGATTTCTTTTGAAATTGATAATATCTATGTATACATAATGAGATATCTCATGAAATTTATTTGTTTCATATATACCTTATACACATAGTCTGAAGGTAGTTTTATATAATATTTTAAATAATTTTGTGCATGAAACAAAATTTAACTGCATTTTGACTGTGACCTCTCACATGAGGTCAGGTGTAGGATTTTCCACTTGTGATGTCATGTTGGTGCTCAAATATTTTGGATTTTGGAGCATTTTGAATTTTCAGATGATGCTCAACCTGTAGCTCTAATTCTGATATGCATTGTGCTACTGCAGAAATGGCATCATTGTCTTTGTCTTTTCTGTTAGAGTTAGTATGAATATCTTGTGGCTAATAATATCAGAAAAGTCGTTGAGTGGTTTGCTGGGTATCCAATACAACTCTTAGAATATTTTTTGTGTATTAACTAATTTAATTCCTATAAACATCCTTGACAGTTTTTGACACTATTTCCAAGATAAGGCATACTTGTTAGTATGCCTTTCTGATTTTGGTATTTTTGTGCAGTGTAAGACTTGGTTGCTCCTTCTTGCTTACCAGTATGTTGAAGTGTTTTTTATACTGAAAGAATTCTTCTAATAGGGGTTGGCATAATTCCGCTTCTGGGCCAAATCTATCCTGTCATCCATTTTTTGGGATAGTTTATGAGCTAAGAATGATTTTCACACTTTTTTTTTTTTGAGTTGGAGTCTCACTCTGTCACCCAGACTGGAGTGCAGTGGCCGCTCCTGGCCACCGCAACCTCGACCTGCGGGGCTCCGGTGATCCTTCCGCCTCAGCCTTCCAAGTAGCTAGAACTACAGGCGCACGCTACCACACCTGGCTAATTTTTTGATTTGTTGTAGAGATGAGGTCTCGCCAAGTTGCCCAGGCGGGTCTCGAACACGCGGGCTCAGGCAATCCACTCACCTCGGCCTCCCAAAGTGCTGGGATTACAGGCTGAGCCACTGAGCCCGGCCGAGTTTTACACTTTTAAATGATTGGAAAAAAATAAAAAGAAGAAGTATTTGTGACACATGAAAGTTACATGAAATTCAGATTTCATTTTTCATAAACAAAGTTTTATTGGAATACAGCCATGCTATTTGTTTACATATTGTTTACGGTTGCTTTCAAACTACAGTGGCAGAGTCGAGCAGTTGTAACAGAGATCCCATAGCCCTCAGAGCCTAAAGTATTTACAGAAAAGGTTTGCCAACACCTACTCTATGTTTTTCTGCATCTAGAATGGAAGATTGTACTGAATAATAAAAGCAGATTGGATTTATGTACAGGCTCATATGTATATGAAGTCTCTTTTGGTATGCAGTATATTTTCCTTTTTTCCACTATGTTTCTATTTTTACAAGCTTAGTTTCATGTACTATGGCATGTCTCAAATAAACTTGATTCCAGCTCTCTTGGTATATATACCCATATTGGTTTTCATGATAATAATAACCCTTCCATATGAGGGAGAGTAATGAATTTTACCATTTTGGTAATGTATTTCATTTGCTAAGTCAGTAATTATAATCCCTAGTAATTATAATCTCTTATTTGTTTCTAACTATATTGCTTTCTACTCTTGGGCTTTCAGCCAACATATAAACATTGACAGTTTAATAATCTGAACTAAACCACCTGGGCTGATTGCACTATTTTTATTTAATAAATCCTGTATATGATTAAGATTACATCTTCTACATTCATGAGGTTGGATTTAATACACTCAACGTAATCAACTTTGGAACATTCATGCGATTATTTTTAAAAAGACTTTCTCCTTTGTCTCTTGTTTTTTCACTTTTAAAAATAAATAACAGCCTTATTGAGATATAATTCACATACCATACAACTCACCAATTTAAAGTGTATAATTCAGTGGTTTTAGTATATTCATAGAGGTGTGCAGCCATCACCACTATCTGATTCCAGAATATTTTCATTATCCCCAAAAGAAGCCACATACTCATTATTAGTCACCCCCAGTTCCACTATTCCTAGACAGCCACCAATCTACTTTCTGTGTCTATGACTTTATCTATTCTGGGTATTTCATAGACATGAAATTATGTAGTATGTGGTCATTTGTGACTGACTTCTTTCACTTAGCATGTTTTCAAGGGTCATCTATGTCGAAGCATCTATGAGTACTTCTTGTTATGACCCAGTAATATTCCATTGTATGGCTGGACCACATATTATTTATCGATTCACCCGCTGACATTTGAATTGTTTTGCTTTTTTGACTGCTATGAATAATACTGCTGTGAGCATTCATGTACATGTTTTTGTGTGGACATATGTTTTTATTTCTCTTGGGTATATTCCTAACAGTGGAATTGCTGTGTCATATGGTAACTCTGTTTAACCTTTTGAGGAACTTCCAGATTCTTTTGTATGGCTGCTTTACCATTTGACATTCTCATGAGCAGTATCGGAGGGTTCCAATTTCTCTACATCCTTGCCAACATGTTATTGACTGCCTTTTTTATTATAACTGTCCTAGTGAGTGTGTAATGGTATCACATTGGCATTATGGTTTTAATTGGTATTTCCCTGATGACTAATGATGTGGAGCATCTTTTCATGTGTTTATTGGCCACTTGTATATCTTCTTTAGAGAAATGTGTATTCAAATCATGTGCTTATTTTTAAAATTGGGTTATTTGCCTTTATAAAATACTGAATTGTAAGAGTTCTTTACATATTATGGATACCATATATGTGTGTGTGTGTATATATATATACACACACACACACACATATATATGTGTAAATATACTTTCTATTTCTCTATCAGATAACTTTTTAGCAAAAATTTTCTCCCATTCTTTGAGTTATCTTTTTACTTTCTTGATATTGACCTTTGAATCATGAATATTTTAAATTTTGATAACGTTTGGTTTATTTATTTCTTCTGTTGTCACTTGTGTTTTTGGTGTAATATTTAAGAAACCATGGCCTGATTCAAGATCACAAAGCTCTACAATCATGTTTTCTTCTAAGAGTTTTATAGTTTTAGCTCTTATATTTAAGCCTTTGATGCATTTTGAGTTAATTTTTGTATATGGTATAAGATATACAAAATAAGGGATTCAACTTTTGTGTATGGATATCTGGTTATCCTAGTACTATTTGTTGAAAAGACTATTTTTTCCCCATTGAATTGTTTTGGAATTATTGTCCAAAATCAATTAACCTTACATAAATGTAAGGGTTTATGTCTAGACTGTCAGTTCTATTCCATCGATCTGTATTTCTGTCATTATGCCAATATCACACTGTCCTGATTTGTTTCATCTATTTTTGAAGCAGACTTTCCCTCTCCCACCTAAAATTAGGTTGTTTTTCAATTGATGATATCTTACATGCATTGAAGCTTGCAGACTGGGTGTAAATGGCTTGAGAGAACATATGGGAGGCTAAAGTGGAGCATTGTTAACTTTTAGGAACCTACTCCCTTAATTTTATCATTTTATGTAACCATAGTACAATGATGAAGAATAGAAAATTAACATTGATACAAGATTATGTTTGGGAGGTGGGGGAGTGAGAGAGGTGGGAAATTGGATGCTCCCCCAGTGTTTGGCAGCAATCCCAAAGCTAGAGTCAAAAATAGGCTAGCTTTACATAATTTCAAAGTCAAGTACTAATTGTTCCAGTTTCTTTTTATGAAATCTCTTAAGAAATGCTGCATCACCAAATGCTGTTGATGGCACCATTGTGGAACAATATGGACATTGACCACTCTGAGTCACAAAGATAGACAAATGCTCAATTCTAAATGTGAAGCATTTTAGGAAAACTTGGACAATTAATTTTGCTTATTTCCATTTTTATGTATATATGAATGATAAATGAAAATCTGTCTAAGTCTAAAAGAGGTCCTTTAATAAGCCTAAGAAAAATGCTAAGTAGTAGAGTACTGTGTTATATTGTCTTTAGTATTGTTTTCTTAATGTCACCTAAAATACTGGTGTCTTAGGCTTAAAATGCTCTTATCCTCCTGCTTCCAGCTCTGGCTACACCTCAGAGGGAGCTGGGTCCTTTCCCAGAGTCTGTTGTATGAATTAACCTTCTCCCTGCAGTCACTATATGTCCATCTGTTTCCTAGTCACTGTAATTTTGTTTCCTTTCTCTTGTGCTTGTAGGTTTAAACCTTTAAAAAAGAGCCCCAAATTATTGTTTCTAGTGGAGTTTTGAGTGGGAACAGAGGTTAACATGCACAATTAGTCTAGTAGGAATATTCATTCAATCACTCAAGGGGTGAACTTACAGAACATGACTTACGGAAAAGCGGCAAAAATAGTATAGACAGTTCCCTTATATTCCTTACTCTGCTCCCTTAATGTTAACATTTTATATAACCATAGTACAATGATCAAGAATAAGAAATTAACACTGATACAAGATTATTAACTAAACTACAGACCTTATTTGAATTTTATCAATTTTTCCACTGGTAGTCTATTTCTGTTCTAGGATCCTATCCAGGATCCCATAGTGCATTTAATTATTTCTCTTTAGTCTCATCCGGTTTGTAACAGTTTCTTAATCTTGTCTTTAATGTCCCTCGAATTTATCTGATTCTTATGATATAAATAATAAGTTTGTGCATTTTTGGCAAGAATGCGATGATGCATCTTTTTCAGTGTGTCATATCATAGAGTTCATGATATTACTGGTGACATATTTGCCTTGACTTTTTGTTTAAGTTGATGTCTGCATGGTTTCTCTATTGTAAAGTTATCTTTCCCTTTGTAGTTAAAATGTCTTGGGAGAGATACTTTAAGACTGCAAATATCCTGTTTATCTTCAAATTTTGCCCATTTATTTCTGCATTCATTGGTGTATCACTCCAAATTATCATATTGTGACAAATGTTTGATTAAGGGAAAAAAATGGAGCCGTGCCCTACAAGAAGCAAAGAGTAATTACATCGAAATCTTATTGTGTTAGTTAGTATAACACTAGCAGCTGTGTCCCCCAACTTTCAGGGGCTTAGCACGGCAGATGCTTCCCTTCGCAATCTGGCCATTTCTGGTTGTGTAGGCGTTTTTCTGCCATGTAGTGATTCAAGTATCCAGGCTAAACATTTTATTTTGAAATAATTTCAAGCTGACAGAAAAGTTGCAAGAATGGTACCAGAAAATCCTGTATACCCTCTACTAGATTTACTTAACATTTTCCTTATCATTTTCTTTCTGTCCACATATGTATATGTATTTTATATATCTGTATTTATTCATTGATAGCTATACATTAAATTATTTGAGATTAGGTTGCATATATCATGCTCCTTTATGCATAAATAGTTTAAAATTAATTATCAAGATATTTATTTATTTGTTTAATTTTAGTATACACATAGTTTCAGGATTACTAACCCATACCTGTATGAGAAACACTTTCACTAACTAGATTACAGTATTTACATACAGCTTTTTTCTTTAGTTTTGCAATATCTAGTCAATATACAATTTTCTACAGTTTTCCACTGAAGTATTAAGTTTGAAAACTGTATATAAGTATGCACTGTTATTCAAATGTAGGAAAATTAATATTAATACAATAGTTTGCAGTCTATGTTCCAGTTTCATTAAGTATCCCCAAAAACATTCTTTACTGTAATATTTTTTCTTCTGATACAGGATCAAGCCCAAGATCTCATATTGAATTTATTCATCATGGCTATTTAGTCTCCTTTGATCTGGAATCATTCTTGTAAGCTTTTCTTTGTCTTTCATGACATTGACATTTTGAACGGTGACATTTTATGATACTGTTTTGTAGAACGTACCAAATTTGGGTTTGGTGGATGTTTCCTCTTATTTAGATAGAGGTTATACCTTTTTGTCTGGAATATCGCATAACAAACATGTTCTTCTCAGGTAATATGTCAGGAGGCATATCATATCTCAGTCACCCTCATTGGTTATTATAATTTTGATCATTTGGTGAAAGTACTGTTTAAGTCTGAAGTATTTTTAGACATGACATATCAGATTGATCAATACCATGAAGCTTCTTGCAGCAGTGTTTAGTTTGAAAAATTATGAATGAAAAGACTTTCACAACTGATCAGATTGAATATACTTAACATGAAATTCAAACTTTTAAAACTTTACTTTCAAGTCATTTTCTACTATTAAAATATTAATGTATAATCTAACCATTCATGACTGTTTTATTTTCCATGCAGGCATTTATTTCCTTAAATTTTTCAAAATTTAAAGTTTACTATGAAGTCTACCATTTTAGGCTGGATGTGATGGCTCATGCTTGTAATCCTAGCACTTTGGGAGGCAGAGGCAGGAGGATTGCTTGAGCCCAGGAGTTTGAGACCAGCCTGGGCAACATAGCAAGACCTTGTCTCTACAAAAAATTGAAAAAAACAAAAAAACACAAAAACTGAGTGTGGTGGTGCTTGCCTGTCCACTCCCAGCTACTCAGGAGGCTGAGGTGGGAGGGTGGCTTGAGCTAAGGAGTTTGAGGCTGTGATGAAGCATGATGGTGTCACTAGACTCCTGCCTAGTTGATAGAGTGAGACTCCCAACTCAAAACAAAACAAAAAACAAAAGAAACTTACCATTTTGAACCATTTAAAGTATACTATTTAGTGGCATTAAGTATGTTCACAGTGTTTTGTAGCCATCACCTACATCAATCTCAAGGAGATTTTTATCATTCCAAACAGAAACTGTACCCACTAAACTTTCCATTTCCCCCCTTCCCTATCCCCTAGTAACCTCATTTTATAGACATCACAACATTTTAAAATAAACACAAGCTTCCAGTATTATCTGGGATAAGATCACTTAGCTTTTGCTCCTACATCAGAACTATGATAAAAATATTATTTACCATATAATAACAGGCAGTTTCTGGATTTTAACATGAGTTACTATATGGTAACTCCAAATTCTGCTAAGAGAAGCAGTTTTATTCTGAAAGTTAACAGAGGTAGTCATTAGTTTGATAATCTTTACCTCTGGGAATGGGGCATTTTGGAAGGGTAAGTATGAAGAGAGGTACAATTAATCCTTTAGGGTGGCAGACCAGAGTTTAAATTGCTTATGTTTTCGACCTTGGCTGTCTACCAACTGGATATAATCACTCAGATCATACATGGTTTAGTACATAGCTCGATAGGCATAGAGCCATTTTAATGTATAATTGAAATAAATTCTAGCAGTGTTAGAGGCCTATGGTTCATAAAGGCACTTTCCCACTGTAATCTTTGTGTGTCCCTATTCCCTGATATGTGAAGTGAACATAACGAAACTAACTTCTCTCAAAGAGTGCTTTGGGAAGAAAACTGTAAAATACTTTGCAGAGTAGAAAGGGCTCCTTATTTTTAGTAACATTCCTCAGTGTTCTTCAGAGGCTCACCTACTCTCAATCATTTCTCTGTGTTAGGAATATTTATTAGAACTAATTTTATTTGGACGTGGTGGCTTACGCCTGTAATCCTAGCACTTTGGGAGGTGGAGGCGAGAGGATTGCTTGATCCCAGGGGTTTGAGACCAGCCTGGGCAACTTGGTGAGACCTCGTCTCCATGGTAAAGAAAAAAGTTAGCTGGGTGTGGTGGTGCACACCTGTAATTCTAGCTACTCAGGAGGCTGTGGTGGAAGGATCTTCTGAGCTCAGCAGGTCAAGGCTGCGGTAGTGGTGATAGTGCCACCATACTCTATCCTGGGCGATAAAATGAGACTCTGACTAAAAAAAAACAAACAAAACTAATTTTAATAGCTTCATAGAGTATAGATAGCATGGCCATTATGTCCTGGTCTGCCTAGAGCTGAAGAAATAACTATAGGTTTAAAAATACTTAAATAATAAACTTGGCCAGGTGATCCACCTTGATTTTTGTTGTACAGTGTCAGGTGTCTCTTTTATTTATTTTTTGACAAATATGACAAGGCCTTGAGACTGTGAGCAGATTCCTTGGTTCAGGTGGACTGTAAAGAGGAGACACCAGGACTAGCCTATGGATCTCTTGCTTTTGAAAAAGCAGCACGTTGATAGATTGTATACCCATTGTCAGTCAGGTATCTGCCAAAAAATCTGCAAGGGTTTCTATGGAGTTCACACAGTTGGAAAGAATTCCTAGAGATGAGAAGTCTTTTACCTGAAGATTCAGCAGTTACTTTAGGATTCTACTCTAAGCTTCCTGTTCTCGGAAGACCTTTACTTGAATAAGGTAGTCTCTTGCCATTAGTGCCTGTAGGACCTTAATGACTCCTATTAGGAAAAGTTGGCCAGATGTCAGGCTCTCCACTTCTTGTTGAAACTAACTTCTGCTTGAGGATTAAGGCTGGTTGACTCTGAGGTTCCAAGCCAGCTCGAAGGACCCTTGTTCACTTTCTATTCTTGTCTGAAAAATGCCCAGGCTACCAGTTAACTTTTCTGGTGGTACCAAAGGGCATGCAAAATGTGATGACTACTTGTTTTGTTTATATATTGCTGCCTAAGAGCCCATTCCAGAACTTAGTGGCTTATAATAACCATTCTCACAGTTTTGTCAGTGATTTGGAAGGTGTCGGCTGGGCTGTTCATCTCTGCTCTAGATGGCATTGGTTGGGCGTTGGGACTGGAGGTTCTGCTTCCAAGATGGCTTCTTCACTCTTATGAATGGCTTCTCACTGTCTTTGGCCCATCCCTCTCCATGTGGTATCTCATCCTCCAGGGCCTTTCCACGTGACTAAGGCTTCTCAGGTTGTGGAGGTCCCTGGGTATTTGCACTTCTTACAGGCGGTGAAGAAATGAAAACCTCCATTTTAATTCTGTTAAATATTGGTAAAAATATGTAGAATTGGGATTGTGGCATCAGTTTCTATAATCATAATTATAACTCAATTAGGGTAGAAACCTGAAGGAAAGAAGGAACACTTCGTTTTCTTTGTTCTTTGTGTGGATGATGGGTTGTCCAAATAGCAGGAGGCTCAACTTTTGGCTTGTTTTGGATTACTGAGCACCATCCTTCAGAAATGATTTCCTAATGCTTTCCTGGCCATCTGGCATGAGCACAGAAGACCTTTTACTCAATAAAAGTAAGCTAATAATAATAACAAGTTGAAACATCTTGATAATAAATATATTTGCACAGCTTTTCAAATCCCAGGTTATTGAAATTCTGTCAGCCTTGGCTAGTTTCCATGCTCCTTCTGTGCCCTTGTGCTTTCTTTTTTTTTTTTTTTTCCTTGAGCCACTCCTGCTGACTTCAAAAGGATGCTCTGAGCACTAAAAGGAGGAGCAGTTTTGCTGGGATGCAGAAGTGGTGAGAGTAAGGCTTGGATGGCATTACAGTAATCCTCATAAGTTCTTGGTAGAAGAGGACACAGCAGCCTAACCTTCATTTTACAGATAGGGAAGAGGAGATCTAAAAAGCTAAAATGACGTTTCTTAATGTCAGCATCTGATTCTCTGCCCTCTTTCATCCTGGCAACGACTGATAACACAAAACAGATGTTCCTTGGACAAGAGGAAAATAGAGCTGGTTCTTTTCATGATCTTGTATTATTTGTAGCACTGGATCTTTAAAATAGAAAGGCTATGCTGATTTTAACTAGAAATTGTGAGGTATTTAATAACATGTGAGGCAGAATTATGAGGAAAGGTGAGAAACCAAGGGGCTCCTTGCTTCTTAACACTGTATCTCCTGTGGTGTAAGTTAATAAATGACCAGTTTTTAATAAAAAATGAAATTTCTGATAGGCTTTGCCTAATTTCAGATTGCTGTTTATATTACAGACAAAATACTAAATTTACCAAGTGCTGTAAACACGTCCTAGGTCAGGGTTTTGAGTGCTCGTAAGTAATTTCCTGGAATTATTTTGAATGCTCAGATTACATGTTTCCCCCCATATCATATACTATATTACCTGGCACTGCAAGATTCTTTATAGGGTGTCAAATATGTGGGAGGATTTAAACAAATTTTCTTAAATGCTCCACGGGATAAGATGATCCAATGGGAACTGAATGTTTCAATTAGGACGTTTCCATGGATACCATTAAATTCATAGCCACAGGAGATTTTTACTTACTTCAATATTGATTAAGAAATTGGAGTACAATCTCGAGAAGTGTAGGATGTAGGCGGAGGATAAATTCTAGGGTAGTACAAAATTTGCTTTCTTTTCCATTGTTAAGGGCTGTTCCAGGAAGATTCTAGGCAGTCAGCCAAGTCTAACAACAGGATTGATGTCGAGAATGTCCAGAATAAAAGTGAACATGAGTTACTTCTTTGCTCTCAGGTGTATTTACTTATTAACATTTATTTTATTGTAATTTATTACTTATTTATTAACATTAGCATTTTTATGTGTTGAGTACAAGGCATTGGCAGCATAAAAATGGAATTAGAACCCTTTGTGTCTTGTCATTTATGAAGAAAACATCCTAAATAGTGTCCGTAGATATCTTAAAATTCACATCCCTCTGGGAAATATTTACCTTTTAGATTATTGTTCATTCTTTTTAGCACACAGATTTTTTTCCTCTAGCTCCTCAGATCTCTAAGGAATCTGTGGATAGAATTCAAGGTGACTCTGAACTTGGATAAAGAAAAAGTACACCTTTATTTTGACGAACCACGGATATTTAGCATTTTCATAAATTAATGCGGGCAGCAAATCACAGTACTATTAGTCCCACCTGTGACTTTGTCATTAATCACTCACAGATATTTTCATATTGTATCATAGCTGTTGTAGATACCTTGAAGTATCATTTATTTAATATAAATGATAATATCTAAATAGTGTCTAATCTTACTACTTCAAAATTTGGACAGTTGTTAGAATTCCCACAAGTTCTTGATACTTAATGTCATAATAAAAAAGCTTATAGACCGGGCAAGGTGGCTCATGCCTGTAATCCCAGCACTTTGGGATGCTGAGGCAGGAGAATTGCTCAAGCTCAGGAGTTTGAGACCAGCCTGGGCAGCATAGCAAGTCCTTGTCACTACAAAAAATTTTAAAAAATTAGGTGAGTGTAGTGGTGCATGCCTATAGTCCCAGCTACTCGGGAGGTTGAGGAGGGAGGACTGTTTGAGTCCAAGAGGTCAAGGCTGCAGTGAGCCGTGACTGTGCCACTCTACTCCAACCTGGATGACAGATGAGATCTCAACCAAAAAAAAAAAAGCTTATATATCATGATACCACAAATTAGCATTTTATAATATTTTAATAACTACCTCAGTATAACTTGCTTCCCTTGTAATCCTGTGTTTTGTTTTTGCATTTAAAAACATCATTCCTGAAAGGGATATGTGAGGCTGTACCAGACTGCCAAAGCTTCCATGGCACAAAACATTATGAACCCCATTCCGAATGGAGTGTGGATTATCATATTTTAATTTTCTGACCACAGTTTAAGAAAGCAGTTTTCTACTTGAGAGCTTTTCAAAGACAATCTAACCCTGACTTTGATTTGGGTTTGTCTTCAGGTGAATAAGTTATTACTGTGGGCAGAAATTTAAGAAGAAAAGGCATTTGGACCTATGATGGCCTGCATTCAGTAGAACACTGTTAAATCTATGGGAAGAGAGAAAAGTGCCACTCAGTGTCTTGTGGATTGTGCTAGGGGTCAGTCATATTCTTGCAGAAGTTTCCTCAGACACTGTTGCTTGCCTACTCCTTTCCTGTCCCACAGTGCTCCGTGGAGCAGATGTGGAAACTTGACTACCCCATGGGAATTAGAACCCTGGCTCTTTTCTCCTGGAGCTGTGCTTTGGCTTATCCTGGTGGGGACTGACCTGAGGTTTGCCATGAAACTGTGTCTGTTCATGGCCGGGACTAAGAATGTAGAAAACACAAGCAACATGACGGCAGGAAGGCTTAAATAAAATGTGATACCTGGCTTCCCCCAACATATTTTTGTAAAAGATGGAGGAGTGAATTTGCTTTGATGTGAGAGCATCGTTCTGGTCTTTTATTTGATTATAGGCAGTTTTAGTAGCCTTTTAATGTCCTCCAGCAGAATGTTGAAGGAGCATACACAAGGAGTAGGGAGTTGGTATTTGGTTCTGTGACAGGTGCTATCTGGTTTAAAAAAAACGTATTTTTGTGAAACTTCAAATACATTTAAAAAATTCCCCACCATGTTTGTGAATCTGGGTCCTCCACCTTCTTTTGCTTCCCATTTTACAGAGAATGTCAAAAAAATACACATTTTATGAAAGGAAAAACAGTATTAAAGTTGTAATTCTCAATAGATACCGATAACAAAAGATGAATACAAGTCACGGTTGACTTCTCCATTTACAAGAGGTGTTCAAGGTGGTTACTGTTAACGTCCAGACACTTCTGATTACAGCAAACTAAAAGTAATACATAACATTCCTTAAAATGTGTATACTTTTTTTTGGCACCCCTGGTATTTTTTTTCTTCACCCTGTGAGGAAGCAGTTCTTCAAAGTGTGATTAAGCACTATACTGGGGAGCATTGATTTTGCTTACTTGTAGACAAACATTGTATCACATTTATTTTACAGTGATCTGGAAAAGAAAGGAATGGCAACAAAAAAATCACATTTTATTTCTATTCCGGCAACATTTTTTGGAAATAATTTATTACCATACAAGTCATACACCACGTAGGTCACCCATTTAAAGTGTAAAATTCAGTTATTTTTAGCATAGTCACAGGATTGTGTTGCCATTACCACAGTCAAATTTAGATTTCTCTACCCCTCAATAAGAAGGCTTATACCCTTAGGCAGTCACCCCCTTATTGCTCCCAAGTTCCCCTAACCCCAGGCCCTTGTAACCATTAATCTAGTTTCTGTCTATGGATTTGCCTATTCTGGCCATTTTATATAAGTAGAATTATACAGTATTTGGTCTTTTGTAACCGACTTCTTTCACTGAGTGTAATGTTTTTAAGGTCCATTCATATTATAGCATGTATCAGTATTTCATTCCTTTTTATGGCCAAATTATAGTCTACATTATGGCTATACCACATTTGTTTATCCATTTATCTGTTGATGGACATTTGATTGTTTCTACTTTGGGTCATTATTATGAATAATGCTGCTGTGAACATTTATGTATACATTTTTATGTGGACATATGTTTTCAATTCTCTTGGGTATATATCTAGAAGTGGAAGCAAATATACTTTTAAATGTTGAAATTAAATTTTAATTAAGTATAGCAGAATCCCTGAAGTACTTTTAGAAACTGTTCACTTCCATAAAACACAGTTTGCAAACCAATTGGAGAGAGTGTTGACTTTTTTTGTGTATGTGTTGGATAGACATTGCTTGAATCTTGGTTTTATAGACTGTGGTGTGAGTTTTGTCAAGTAATCTGTGAACATCTTTCTTCATGTTTAGAATGTTAGTACCTCTGGGTGTCTTAGGGGTTGACAGTCTGTGATGTTAAAAAATTCACTGTCCTTTTCTTTCTATTAGCTTTGACCATGGATTTGCTTTGCCAGTGGCCTATTAGGGGAAGGGATATGTGCTGTCTTCCAGGCAGAAGCCTTAAGAGCTAGCATGGGCTTTGTACTGTCTGTTTTCCTTTCTCTCATGATGACTGGGGGTGTTCCAGATAGACATAATTCCATCAGCTTGGGTACCAGAATGAAAATGATGTTGAGCAGAGCCCTCAGATTTTGTTGCATGGGCATGGAAAAATGTGACATTTTAAGCCATTAAGATTTGGTGACTATTTGATACTTTAGCACAGTGGTCCTCAAGCAGTTGCAATTTTGTACCTCCTCCCCTGACATCTGGCAACTGGGGAAGTGCTCTTGACTTCTAGTGGGTAGATGCTACTGAACATCCTGCAATGCATAAGACAGCTCTCCACAACAAAGAATTACTAATCTAAAATATGAATAGTGCTGAGATTGAGAAAGCCTTCTTTAGCATAACCTAGTTTATCCTGATTAAGGTAGGATATTGAGAAGATTAAATGGCAAAACACAGCACACAGGTTGGCCTTTTTGGGGGGTAACTATGTGGCAGAGTTTGGCAATAACTCTGAGGTCTTCTCTTGTATTCATGGGTCTTTTCTGACTTCCCTAGGGTTCAATATTCAGTTTAATTGTGGTTATGGTTATAAATCAAGTCTCATTTTTAGAAGAATCATTTATCCCTTATAAAAGGAAGGGAACTAGCATTAAATGCTTATTTGGCACCAGGCTCTTTGTATATATTTTGATTTTTTACAGATACTGTGTGGAATTGATACTCCTATCTCCATTTTGTTCTCAGTGAAGAAATTGAAGCTCTGAAGTTAAGTAATTTGACCAAGATCACAAGGCTGACAGGTGGTTGGCCTAGGATTTTAAGCACATCTGTTTGCCTCCAGAACCCTGTTCTTTCCATACTGCTATACTAACTCTTTGGCATTGGTTGTAGCATAGAGCAATGAAGACAATGCCTGATTTCTAGTGATTATGTGTTATATCTATTGTGGTGTAACAAATTACCTCAAAACTTAGCACTTTAAAACAACAGTTATTGTCTCACATAGTTTCTGAGAATTAGGAACCCAGGAAAAGCTAAACTGGGTAGTTCTGGCTCAGGATTTCTCTTGACATCGCAATCAAGTTGTCTTCTTGGACTGCAGCCATTCAAAGGCCTAATTGGAGCTGGAGGATCTGTTTCTGTGATGGTACATTCACATGGCTATTGGCAGGAAGCCTCAGTTCCTCACCATGTGGTCCTCTCCTTAGAGTTGCTTAATTGTCATCAAGATGTGGCAGTTGGCCTCCTCCAGAGTGAGGGATTCAAGAGAGACAGCAAGGCAGAAGTCACACTATCTTTTATGATCTAGCCTCAGAAGTCACAGATTATCACTTCTGCCCTTTTTTGTTGGTCACATAGACAATCCTGATACAATGTGGGAGAAGATGATACAAGGGCATCATGAGCACTAGGAAGTGGAAATCATTAAGGACTATCTTGGAGGTTTTTACTGTTTACTACATGTCAATGATCTTCATTTCCCATAGTTACAAAATTATACATTATATTTCCTTTTCATATTCTAAAATTCCAACATCTATTTTATACTTTAAGATACTCAAATCATTTAAAGTGTGAATTAAAATATAAAATTGCTTTTATAAACATTTAGTGAGTGGGTAAAATGACATAATGTAAAAGCTATGGTACAAATACTTCATTTGGGAGTTTTTTTTTTCTTTCTTTTTTTTGAGTTGGAATCTCATTCTGTCGCCCAGACTAGAGTGCAGTGGCCGCTCCTGGCCACTGCAGCCTCGACCTGCTGGGCTCCGGCGATCCTTCTGAGTAGCCGGAATTACAGGCATGCACTACCACGCCCGGCTGATTTTTTGATTTATTGTAGAGATGAGGTCTCACCAAGTTGCCCAGGTGGGTCTCAAACCCGCGGGCTCAGGCAATCCACTCACCTCAGCCTTCCAAAGCGCGGGATTACAGGCTGAGCTACTGAGCCGGTTGAGATTTGTTTTTTAATAGACTGGATTAGCAGAGGCTTCTTGAGTCCTAAGAAATTTGAACTGATGGTACCTTTTTTTTTCTTGGAAAGTCTTCCTGTACCAAACACTGAATTCTTCATTTACCAAAGTCCATCCAACTTCCTTACGTTTTGATTGCTGATTTGATGTGCTTGAATGCCAGCCATAGTATAAGGTGATGGTAGATGCAAGGACTGGGTGGTTTCCATGGAAACTTCTTGCAGGAGCCCTTCTCTTTTTTTTTGTTTTTGTTTTGTTTTTTTTTGAGTTGGAGTCTCACTCTGTCGCCCAGACTGGAGTGCAGTGGCCGCTCCCGGCCACCGCAGCCTCGACCTGCTGGGCTCTGGCGATCCTTCCACCTCAGCCTTCCAAGTTGCCGGAATTACAGGCATGTGCTACCCACGCCCGGCTGATTTTTTGATTTATTGTAGAGATGAGGTCTTGTTGCCCAGGCAGGTCTCGAACCCGCAGGCTCAGGCAATCCACTCACCTCAGCTTCCCAAAGGCGCGGGATTACAGGCTGAGCCACCGAGCCTGGCTGCCCTTCATTTTTTTATTCAGCTATTGCTGGGAAGCACCCTCTTCCAGTTAATGTGTGGTACTCATCAATTTGAGTGGCTTTTAGAAAGTTTAGAATGGAGTTTTTTCTATATATCATTAAGGTTACATCAGATTTTCATGAAACTTGAGGATGTCAACTGGTTCTCTTTCTGAAGTAGTTTATACTTTTGTTTATTACACTTGGATCTGAGTTTTGGGGAATAAAAGAAGGGCCCTGATTGGGTACAGGGGTATATGAATTTACTGTGTCTAATCATGCAACCATGAAATAAAAAACGTTTCCACCTCAGGAATCAACACATCCCTTTTAACCACTGTTGATTGCATTGGCTTAGAGCTTTTTGCTCCCTTCAAGTATTTTCCTTTTTTCTTTCAAGATTGTGTTCAGTTGGTTGTGACCAATTTTACACAGAGGCCGGCTCACTCACTCACGTTCTTGACTCCTGCTGTCCCAATGTTATGCTTCATTTACACAGTGATAGCTTTTCTTGGCTTTATCTGTTGACTTGACATCCTTTGCATCATATTTCCTTTCTTAGACATAGGGAATATTGAAAAAAACCCACAATTTGAAGAAAATTTGCAAAAGTTGAAAAGCATTGCAAAAGGGACAACTTTAATTTTCACTGTAGCCAGAACAGGTGACCACCTGATGGGCAGACCTGCTTTCTCATTTTATACTGCTCAATGTAGGTGCCCAGATCAATCAAGGTCAAGCTGGTCACCAGTACAACTTTTGGTTTTAAATATAGGAATGTACAGCAGTTCTTATCATAATTAATAGAGTTTATAATAAAAACAAAATATAATTAAACAGTTTTCTGTGCGGATGGTGGCTGGGGTGAAGTTGTTGCCTGATATCTGAAAGTTGGGAAGCTGGAGGTCTTTATAATTTTAAGTTACAATCTTAAGAGTTTTTTGATCATTATAAATGCATGACTGATGCTATTTTCCAATCCTGAGGTTTGATGGGCAATATTTTTGAAAAGAGGCCGAGATGAGAATTAAAATTAATTGTGAAAATCCATTTGAAGGACTGATTATGCTTTGCTCTATCACTGAAATTTTTATTCAACTTATATATTGTATTTTTACCATTGGGAGTAGCATTCTTAAGAGCTGACTTATTTTGGACTTTCTAATGTGTATCAGCTATGTCAGCTCATGAGCGTGTTTGCATCTGTACATCATATTATATTGGGACTTGGATGGAATGTAAATCTTTTACTGGCCTAAATCTGAGTCTAATCCTTTGCATGGCTTTGGTAGAAAATCAATTTCCTCTGCTCTGTTAAGATTTTTCAGGTCAGTGCTCTTTGGAAGTTTCCCAATTCTCTTAGATTAAAATAGATTTTATCTCTGTGCTACATACTGGTATTAGTTGGTAGGACATTGGGATCTAGAAAGTGAGAAAACAGGCTGACAAGATATCCATGAGTTCGTCTTTTCAGTTAACTTGTTGACACACTGTACCTTTGAGGAAGCAAGGAGTTTGTGTGCTTTCAAAGGCATAATTTGCAGAAGAATTGTAAGTGACACCTGTAGGTGAATCTGCATTTAATTTTAATGAGTTTCATTTGATGACTTGCTCACTGGGTGACTAGAAGGAGTCTCACTAGAAGTGAATAGACAAGAAAATGACTACTCAAGACCCACTCAGTCCATTTCACTAGTATGGGCTATTGAAAGTAGGGTGACCAACTTGGATTTTCTTAGTTTTATTAATAGCATTGAAAGTCCCACATCCCAAGAACCTGCTCAGTTCCTGGCAAACCAGGATGGCTAATCACCTTAGCAGCAAAAAGCAAGGGGATGGAGGGTTTGAAACTGGTTAGGCCCCTTATAGATATTTTAAAGAGGGATTTATTATATACGTGTAGTACTTTGCTGCCCAATGATGCTAATGGCGATGAGTGACTCTACTTTGATTTGACAGAAAAATAAAATAGAAAGAGAAGAGGTGGAAGTTTTTATACCTTTTTATAATGAAGAGGATATATCTAGGGAATGTTTTGGTAAAAATTATTGGCATTAATGTTTACCTTTATCTTTCTCCTAGATAATGCGAGGACCTTAAACTTGTTCTTTCTCCCAATTTATGTTATTATTGCCTTATATTTTATTAATACATATTAAACTCTATAAGACATTATTGTTCTAGGTAGGCATTTTTTTATTCAGGTCAGAGTTCAGCAAATTTTTTTCTGTAAAAGTCAGATGGTAAATATTTTAGTCTCTCTAGGCCATATGGTCTCTGTCATAACTATTCAGCTTCACTGTTGCAGTGCCAGAGTGGCCATAGACAATATATGAATGATTGTACATGCCTGTGTTCCAATAAAACTTATTTACAGAAACAGGCAGTGGACCAGATTTGGCCTGCAAACCTTAGTTCACCAACTCCTAATTTAGATTTATCTACATATTTATTTTCTTTATTTTTCTCTCCATTTCTTACTATATTTTTGAGGTTCTACTTGGGATCATTTTCAAGGCAAGAATATCTGTTCCCATCGTTTTCTAACATTGTGCTGGAAATTCTAGCCAATGCAATCAGGCAAGAAAAGGAAATAAAAGGCATATGGATGAAAAAGAAAAAAATAGGCTAGGCTCAGTGGCTCAGCCTATAATCTTGTGCTTTGAGAGACTGAGGTGAGTGAATTGCCTGAGCCCGTGGGTTCGAGACCCCCCTGGGCAACTTGGTGAGAACTCATCTCTACAATAAAAATCAAAAATATTAGCTGGGCTTAGTAGCCCCGCTCCTGTAGTTCCAGCTACTTAGAAGGCTGAGGCGGAGGGATCACTGGAGCCCAGCAGGTCAAGGCTGTGGTGTCCAGGAACGGCCACTGCACTCCAGTCTGGGTGACTCAGTGAGACTCCAACTCAAAAAAAAAAAGAAAAAGAAAAAAATAAAACTGTCGCTATTTGCAGATGACATGTTTGTATAGAAAATCCCAAGGAATCTATAAAATAACTCCTAGAACTAATGAATAAGTTCAGCAAGGTTGTAGGATATAAGACAAACATACAAACATGAATTATATTTTTGTGTACTAGCTGTGAACACATGGACACTGAAATTAAAAGTACAGTACCATTTACACTCATTCAAAAAATACTATTAGTTTGTGGAAACAGAAGTAAATTTTGAAAGTTTAAAAAAAAAATTGTATCTGATAAAGTGGTAAGTCATTCCCCCAAAGCTGCAAATTAGAATCATAGAGTAAGGTTTCAAGTAAATTCAAATTTCCTGAAAAAATTACTTTGGTGTAAATCTAACAAAGCATGCACAGAACTTGTATGCTGAAAACTAGACAATGCTGATGAAATAAAGATCTGAATACATGGAGAAGCATATTATGTTCATGGATTGGCTGACTTAGCATAATAAAGATGTCATTTCTTCTCCAAATTTATATACAGTTTTAATGTAATTCATGTAAAAATCCCAGCAAGATTTTTTGGTAGATACAGATACTATTATTCTAAAATTTATATGGGAAGGAAAAAGAGCTAGACTAACTGAAACAATTTTTAAAAAGAAGAATAAAGCAGTAGGAAGAGTCAGCCTGCCAGGTTTCAAGACAATATGACTACAGTAATCAAGATTGTATGATATTGGTGGAGGGATAGATATATAGGTCAATGGAACAGAACAAAGAACCTAGAAATAGATACACAGAAATATGCTTAATATTTTTTTACAAAATTGCATAAACAAACAGAAGGAAAGAAAGATTTTTCAACAAATGATGCTAGATCCAATTGAACATCAGTAGGTTAAAAAAAGAACCTTGCCCTAAATTTCACACTTTATACCAAAGGTAACACTAATTTATCACACACTTAAGTGTAAAACACAAAACTATAAAACTTTAAAAATAATTGGAGAAAATCTTCAGGACCTAAGACTAGGCCAAAAGTTCTTAGACCTATCACCAAAGGTATGACACATAAAAGAAAAAATTGATAAATTGGATTTCATCAAAATTTAAAATGTTTACTCTGGAAAATATCTCAGAAGAGGATAAAAGACAAAACTATAGAGTAGGAGGAAATATTTGCAAACTTCATATCTGAAAAGGACTTGTATCTTGAATATATAAAATATTTTCAAAACTTAACAGTAAAATTCAAACAATCCAATTACAAAATGGACAAAAGACATGAAGGGACATTTTACTGAAGACGATATATGAGGGGGACCCAAAAAATCCCAGAATTATCTTTTGGAGGGCGAGACTTTTGGAGAGAGAGAGAGAGAGAAAGAGAGAGAGACAGAGACTGTAGTTCTGACTACTTGGAAGGCTGAAGCGGAAGGATTGCCGGAGCCTAGCAGATCGATGCTCGAGTGGCCGTGAGCTTCACTCCAGCCTGGGTGACAGAGTGAGACTCCAACTCAAAAAAAAGAAAAAGATATCATTGCATACCTATCATAATGGCTAAAATTAAAAGCAAATATAGTGACATCACCAAATGCTGGTGAGGTTGTAGAGAAACTGAATGATTCATTCTTTGCTGATGGGGTGTAAAATGATACAGCTCCTCTGGAAAACAGTTTGGCAGTTTCTTAAAAACACTTAACATGCAACTACCATATGACCCAGAAATTGCACTCCTGGGCATTTATCCCAGAGTAGTGAAAATTTATGTTCATGTAAAAACTAGTGCATGAATGTTTATAGCAGTTTTATTCATAATAATCCATAACTGAAAACAAAGATGTCCTTCAGTAGGTGAATGGTTAAACAAACTGGTATATCTGTAGCATGGAATACTACTCAGCAATAAAAAGGAATGAACTGTTGATACACGTAACAACCTGGATGGATCTCCAGAGAATTATGCTGAGTGAGAAGAGCCAATTTTGAATGGTTCAATACTGTATGACTTCATTTATATAAAATTCTTGAAATGACAAAATTATGGAAATGGAGAACAGATACTTGCTTGCCAGGGATTGAGGGGTAGGGACAGGAGGGAAGTGGGTGGCTATAAGAGGCATCACGAAGGATCCTTGTGGGAATGGAAATGTTCTCTACTGACTGTATCAATGTCAACATCCTGTTTGTGATTGTACTATAATTTTGCAGGATATTACCATTGGGAGAAACTGGGTAAAGGGTACACAGGATCTCTCAGTGTCATTTCTTACAACTGCATGTAAAACTAAAACTGTCCCAAAATAAAATGTTAATTTAATTTTAATTTTAATTTCATTTATTTTTTAGAGGTGAGGTCTTGCTGTGTTACCCAGGCTGATCTCGAACTCCTGGACTCAAGCAGTCTTCCTGCCTTGGCCTCCCGAAGTGCTGGGATTATAGGTGTGAGCCACTGCACCTGGCCAAAAAGCTTAATTTAAAAAAAAATTTAAGAAAAAACCCCACAAAAACCTAGAATCTAAAAGAATCAGAGTCAGAAGATCACAAATATTTAATAATGCAGCACTTTTGTATTGGGTGATGTTTTAACGTTCTGGCTTAGTTTTATGAAGTGGAGCCATGTGGGTCATCTGTGTGAGTCCCTGTACGTAGGTGTGTGATGGCCTTTTTTCCTCAGGTGCTTCTAATTTGGAATGTTCTTCACTATGTGCCCTTTGAGTGTCTCTTGCCTGTGGTTTTTTGTTAGACACAAAACTGATTATTTTCATTTCAGTTCCAAGGTCTTTTGCAAGCATAGTTAACTTGTATGATTTCATTTTTGCAGTGAGTTTTCACCTAAGGGCCAGGGTATCTGGATATTAGATTTGTTTTTCCCTGAGTAATTTTTCTCTTTGCCTGTGTGATAGAGATTTCTGGTTATTTCCTGATATTCCTTCTCTTCTTCCTTTCTGCAGTAGGAACTCCAATTTTTAGCTGGGCATCTGGCTGCCCAGAGTAAAGGTTGCACTGCCCAGATTTCATTGTAGCTAGGTATGACTGTGTGGCCAAGTGTGAACCTTCTATTTTGATTACGCCACAAAATAAATTGAGCTATTAATTGGCTTTAACAAACATGTAGTAAATAGGTAAAATCAAATACTTTATATAAAAGCTGTGTGTTCTGGGTTGAATTGTTTCCCCCTACCCCAAAAGATACTGAAATTCAAATCCCTGGTACCTAGGGTGTGACCTTTTGTGGGAAGAGGGCCTTTGCAGATTTAATCAAGTTAAGATGAGGTTATACTGGAGTAGGTGGGCCTCTAATTTAATACGACTGGTGTCCTTGTAAGAAGATGGTCATGCCGAACTCGGTGGCTCAACCTGTAATCCCACGCCTTGGGAGGCTGAGGTGAGTGGATTGCCTGAGCCCGTGGGTTCGAGACCCGCCTGGGCAACTTGGCGAGACCTCATCTCTACAATAAATCAAAAACTAGCCAGGCGTGGTAGCGCGCACCTGTAGTTCCAGCTACTTGGAAGGCTGAGGCAGAAGGATCGCCGGAGCCCAGCAGGTCAAGGCTGCGGTGGCTGGGAGCGGCCACTGCACTCCAGTCTGGGCGACAGAGTGAGACTCCAACTCAAAAAAAAAAGAAGATGGTCATGTAAAGACACAGACACAGAGGATAAGTGCCATGTGAAGATGAAGATTGGAATGATGCATCTAGAAGCCAAGGCCCCTGGATCTGTAAGAAGCCAGGTGAGAGGTCTGGAGCCTTTCGGTATTCAGAACTGTGAGGCAATAAATAGGTTTCTGTTGTTTTAAGCCACCCAATTTGTGATACTTTATTATAGCAGCCCTGGAAAACCAATATACTATGTTTCTGAAATTCTCTTTGGGGTGCTATGGTTTGAATATTTATGCCCCCCCACCATTCATATGTTGAAACTTAATCTCTGATGCAGTAGTATTAAAAGGTGGAGCCTTTAGGAGGTACATGAGGGCACAGCCCTCATGATGGGTTTAGTATTCCTATAAAAGAGATCCCAGGGAACGTGTTTGCCCCTTCCACTATGTAAGGACACAGCAAGAAAGTGCCATATATGAGGCAGAGAGCTGGCCCTCCTCACACACTGAATCTGCTGGCACCATGATCTTAGACGTTTCAACCTCCAGAACAGAAATAAATTTCTGTTGTTTATAAATTACTGAGCCTAAGATACTCAGTACCTTTACAACAATTTTGTTGTAGCAGCCCAAAGAATAAGTCATGGGGTAATTTTTTAAAAAATGAGTTGAACATGCAGAGGCGTCTTAATCTGAGTCCTGAGACATTTGGACTGACTCTGTCTTCATTTTCCTGGAAAATCTCATTGTGCCAAATGTAGACATTCTTCATTGCCCCAAAGCCCTTCCAACTTCCTTACATTTTTATTGCTGATTTGATGTGCTTGAATGCCAGCCAAAGTATAAGGTGAATGGTAGATACAAGGACTGGATGGTTTCCATGGAGACTTCTTACAGGAGCCCTTCCTTTCTCAGTTCAACAGTTGTCAAGGAAACATCTAGTTTCAATTAAATACATGTTTGCAGGGTCTGCTAATTTGAGTGGTTCTTGGAAAGGAATTAGGTTCAACTTCTTAAAAATTTTAATAAACAGATTCAGAGCAGAGGTCTTTAAGATTCCCTTAAAGTTATATTAGATTTTTCTGTAACTTAGGGATATTAATTGGTTCTCTGAAGTGATAAGATTGTCTGTTCTTATACAGAAAATGTTTTTGAGCTTTGGGAGAGGAAAACTGAGGCTCAAAGAAAGAGGCCAAAGCTAGAGAGCTGCTATCACATGTCACTTGACTGTAGTCAATGCTCTTTAACATGTCCTACAGTATGAGAGATCCAAGGGACCCGACCTGTCCAAACTGCTTACAGATTGAGGAATTAGCTGGCTCAGTCAGCACTGTGTGTTTATTGCTTCAGGTTAGCTATTGTTGAATCAGAGGCTGGATTTGGTGGTGGCTAATGGAAGTGGTGATGAAAGCACAGATTATGGGTATAAGCAATTGGGCTATCTCTATTGTGGCAGCTTTGCCATTGTGTTCTTTTTCAAACAGTCAGGTATAGTATATTGCAAAATGCCCACAATACTTTGCAACTCTTCCCATCAATAGGTGGAGTCTGTTTCCCCATCCTTAGGATCTCGGCTGACTTGGTGACTTAGTTTAATCATAGAATACGGTAGAAGTGACCTGGTGCAGGTTTTGAGCCTAGCCATGAAGGAACATTTCAGCTTCTTGCTGCTTTAGGAACTCTGCCACCTTTTGAAAAAGCCCAGGCTGACCTGGTAGAGGAAGAGAGACCATGTGAAGGAAAACAAAGGCACCCAGCCAACCCATAGCTGACTTCAGAAGCATAAGTGAGCCTCACCTGAGATCAATGGTGCCTAACTCTTTTCATTGTATTGTCTAGCTGAACTCATCCCAAAATGCTGATCCCCAGAATTATGGACTAAATAATTGTTGCTTTAAAGAACTTAAGTTTTGGGATGGTTTGTGACACAGCAGCAGATAATTGATACAGCCAATTTTGGAAGCTCTGGAATGATCAGAGTTTACCTTTGCCTTGTCCTCTATAATACCTAGGGATCTTAGTAACACAGACCTGTTAATAACAGAAATTGCCTATGGCTAATCTAAGCAGAAAAGGAGTTTATTGATAGAATATTGGGTATCTCTATTTTTTTTTCTTTTCTTTTCTTTTTAGGAAAACTGGGAACAATACTTGAAAAATGTACAACCAGGTGGCAGAACTACAGCCAGATCACAGAACCAATTCTGTGAGGATGCTGCTACTGTAGCTACTGAATATTGGTTGCTTCTACCTATGCCACCAACATTGCCTACACTGGACATCCAGTGTGGGTCTGCCCCTGGAACTGGGTGTTGCTGCTATCACCAGAAAACAATCATCTACTATTCCCGCTGCTTTGCATTGCTCATTACTGATTCATATGTCCATGTGGGTGGTATCTGGCCAAGCTTAGGTCCTATGCCCATACCATGATTGATAAAAAATCAGGAAAGAAAGAATCTGACATTTTTAGCTTATTTTGCTGAAAACAGGTGGAAAATTTCATAAACACTGGCAAGGGGTTCTGATGCCGGGCAGCCAAAGGAAAAATGGCAAATATTCATTAGTTTCTATTCTGTACTCTGGTTAACTCAGTTAGTTACAGCACAGTTATGATGAAGACAGCTTTGTGGTTTGTTTCCAAGTTCTATTGAGAGAAAATACTCACTTCTGAGACTGTCCCTTACACCTGCTCCCTCTCTCACAGATGTGTGCTGATGGCAATTTGGAAGGGCAGGAAATAGGCTTAACTTGCATGTGTCTCTGGCTGCCAAAGTACAAAGAGCATGTGTCTTTCAGTTGGTGGGCCCAAAGAGAATCCATTCACTGCCATAATGTGCCACCTGAGAGAACTGTGTGAATGGTATCTTAGTGAACTTAAGGGGTTGACTAATTGCACAATGAATTTGGTTCATGTGACATTTATTATATCTATTGTTGGGCAGCAAGATCTTTCAATTCAGATGGTTTCTTTCTTTTTTTCCCCCAGAATTTCTGTAATAACTTCTCTGAACCCTGAAGTTCCTGTTTATAAAACCATCCATGAAAGATTAGTTTAAATATTAGAAATAATACTTATAAAGAGAAAAGCACAGTGCCTGGTGGGTGTGTAGTAGGTGTTTGATAAGTGTTGATATTTTTTCTTCAGCTTCTTAGATATATCCTTATCAGACTAGAAGCCCTTTGAGGATAGGGCTTGCTCTTTTTGTATTGAATCGGTCTCAGTTGTTAAATCTCTAGGTGTGGCTTGTGAGAGTGAACTGCATTTGAGATGGAACATCTTGGGAGCAATCAGGACCTAGATATAAGTTCATGCATTGTGGTAGGGTCGTCAGTTTAGGAGGATGGGTAGATTGTATCAGGTCAGTCAATGGAAAGTACATCTAGGAAGATGAAATAGTATCTACAGTTAATTCAAGGTAGGGCCTATCTGGGTCCTAGGTATGTCCCTTCTGGCAAGAATAGTTCAGTGGCGGGAGATGTAAGAGCAGGGAAAGTTTAGGGGTTTGGGTATCAGAGAACTGTCAGCAGGTAGCTGGGGATGAAGTGCAGGACAAAGATAGATGAGAACAAATCTAGAGAGAGAAGAGGATCTATGTGTATAACTGGGACACAGAAAGGAGATTTGGTCATGGAAAGAGGTCAGCCTGGTCAATGTGGCCAGTCAGGTCACAGGAGGCCTGATAGCAGGATGGGCTTAGGACTTGGTTCTGGGTAGTTTGGTCAGAGCCCCTTAAATCCATCTGGACTTGCTGTGGTGCTGTGTGGGGCCCGAATGTGCTGGTTGGCATGAGACCCTGTTGTGGGGAGACAACAGGGAGGCAGGGACCTTCTCCAGCTTTAGTGCCCTGGAGCAGCCAGCTGTGAATCAGGCCAGTCTCCTCAGAGGGAGCTGCCAGAATGTCAGGGAGGCGAGAGGTGCATTTGTTATTTTAACAATTGGATAGGGTCTTCACTGGGAACTTGATAAAGAAACCAAATTAATGAAGTCAAGCTGCCTATCCAAAATGGATGTTTCTGGTATGAATTTAGCTGTATGCTAGAGTGTCTCTATCTATCTAGATTTGAGATGAGAGTAAGAACTCCGGTGTGACCTGAGACTGAACTTCTATTCATTCATTCCCTCAGGAAGCATGTCGAGGATCTGTGTGACACTCCACTTGCTTGAGATGCTCTGGCTTGCACCATTCCTCTCACTAAGGCACTAGTTCTAAAAAAGAAATGTGTTTATGAGTGTGTGTGTGTGTGTGTGTGTGTGTGTGTTTGTGTGTGTGTGCATGCATGTGCATAAAATATTAAATGTTCTATATGAAATATAGAATGAACTGAAATCAACACTTATAAAAATACCAAATAACTGCAATCTATAATTTTATTTTTGAAAAGCACTAAAAATGTCAGTAAATGAATTGTCTGCAAAGCTAATCCTTTGGCTGGTGAGATAAGTCTGAGTTGCCAGAATCAGTAAAAGCTTTATATAATTCTGGCAGTGCATTTTTGTTCACCTGAGATTTCTCTGCCTCCAGCTGTATAATTCTGTAATATGCAGAGCCGTGGAACCTGGGCCAGAGTCCTAAAAGTAATTTTCTTTTGTAATCTGAGCTGTAATTGCATTTTAATTCAGTTCTAGTACCGTGTGTATGTGTGTGTGTGTGTGTGTGTGTGTGTGTGTGTGTGTGTGTGTGTGTGTGTGTTTCCTTTATCTCATTAATTTCTGGCATTTAAGTCAGTGCTTGGCACATAGTCTGCCTGCAGTAAATGCTGAGTTTACTACTGTTCTTTTCCTCTAAACTGGTGGGGTGTGTGTTTTCTTTGTATCTCAGTGGTTCATTCCATTTTCCTCTTCCCTTCTCCTCATCCTTGAGTTGTTAGATCTTGATTTTTCCCCACGCAGGTGCCAGACTAAGGAACTCCTGACCCTATGATGATGCATGCCTGCATGTATACAGCCAACTGGGCAACTTTGGGAAACTGTGGCATTGACCTGCCAAAGAGGACCTAGTTTACCAAAGTCATAGAGATCATTGTCATCAAACACCATCACTACCTATTATCCATCCTCATTTCAAAAGACAATCTAGGAGCATAATTTAAAAATCTGTAGAATCACTCTGTCAAACTTATGTATGCCAATCCATTGTCTAAGAACCCCAATTCCCACTGCTGATGAATCTGGCACTGATTATCCCAGATCTTCTGCCAGTTTCCTAATAGCAGAGAAAGGAATACACTATGGGCATCAGGAGTATAACCAAAGCAGCTAGTCTCACTGCATACTCCAACCCCCGGGCTCAAGTGATCCTCCTGTCTCAGCCTCCTGAGTAGGTGGGACTACAGGTACACATCACCACGCCTAGATAATTTTTTATTTTTGTAGAGACACAGGGTCTTGCTTTGTTGTTCAGGCTGGTCTTGAACTCCTGACCTTAAGCATTCTTCCTACCACAGCCTCCCAAAGTGCTGGGATTATAGGCATGAGCCACCGTACCCAGCCAAATAGGAATTAGTATGGTGCTTTCTTTTTTCTTTTTGAAAGCAGGATTTTTTGAGAGGACAGAAAAGCTCCCACAGTGGGAGGGGACCCGAGGGGGTTGCCCTAGTATGGTTCTTAAAGATGAGAATTCAAAGAAATTCTACACTCAGATTAGCTGCTTTGGTTATGCTAGACAGTGCTGTCTTTGACAAAGATAATTAGTTTTTATAAAGCAAACTACTGCCTTGTTCTGCTGCTTAGAGAAGAAAGCACTGTGTTTGTAAGTTAAATCTGAGCTTGGAGTGTGGAGACTCTTGAAGCATTGTCTAGCTGGGCACTTTGTTTTGAATTTGCACTTAGAGTAGATAGGAGGGGAATGGTCTGGTGGTATGTCTATAAAATTTCTTACTGACATGTGATTAGGCTGTTTCTCTTATTCTTTGCAACTTTTCTAGTTTTTTTTATTTTTTATTTTTTGAGATGGAGTCTTACTGCTCAGGCTGTATAGTATAGCGGTATCACGGTTCACCACAGCCTGACCTCCCAGGCTCAGGCAGTACTTCTGTCCTAGCCTCTCGAGTAACTGGGGACTGCAGGCACTCGCCACCATGCCTGGCTAATTTCTTGATTTTTTTGTAGAGACAAGATCTCACTATGTTGCCCAGGCTGGTCTGGAACCCCTGGGTTCGAGCTACCCTCTTGCCTTGGCCTCCCAAAGTGCTGGGATTATAGGCATAAGCCACTGTGCCCAGCTCTAAATTCATTTTAAAATAGATACTACATTCATATGATTCTAAATATAAAAGGGACAAGATGATATACAGTAAACTCTTTCCTCCTCCATACCCTAGCCACTTGATTTTCTTCCTTGGAGGCAGTTGGCAACCAATTTTGTAAGCTTCAACTTCTAGAGATGGCTTATGAACATATACATAAACACATTTATATTCATCTCTCTTTTAGAAGAAATGATATCTGCTATACCAGTCACTGTGCACTTTACTTTTTTCTTTTTCACACTTTAATATGATGATCTTTTCATATCGGTACATAAAGAACATCCTCATTCTTTGTTAGCTTGTAGTTTTTATGGCAAACAACTGAATCCACTCTTAACCAAAAAGGGATTAGGATTTTTAGGTAACTCATGGAATCCTTTGGAGGGCTGGAGGAATAGGCTAGCATGTAACTGGTCAGAAACAAAGCCCCAAGCTACGCATAGTACTAGTATTAAGTGGAAGCCACTCGTGCTTCTGCTTTCACTGAGCAGGCAACACCAGGGATTTGACTTGGCTGAAACTGCTTCTCCCTCCACCGCTGAGCCAGGAAGGCAACCTTGCAGCGACACCTGCAAAAGCAGAAGCTTTGAGCATAGCCTCTTTCCCTACATTTCTCACTTCCTTTCCTCCCCTTCTTTCTAAAAAAAAAATTCTTAACCTACATTATGCTTTGACATTTCTCACTTCTGAAGCAAAGTGTCATGTGGATGTGTCTGATTAGTAGAGCCAAGGTGACATGTTTGCATCTTAGCTGCAAGAGAGTCTGGGAATTTGATTATCAACTTTTAAGCTTGGAGGTAGAACTTGTGTACAATATGTGAAATTTCTCCAAATAGAGAAGGGCTTATCAAAAGATGATGGACAGTCACAGATACGGCACACATCCCCTAGAGCTGCCTATAATTCTGTTGTGTGTAGCACCTCCAATTGATTAAACTAATATTGTAGATGGTGAACTTCTAAGTATTTTCCAGTCTGTGTCTTAGACAATACTGTATTGAATGACCATACACATGTGTCATTTTGCTCATGTAAAATGAAGTATAAATTTCTAGAGGTGGAATTGCTAAATCAAAAGGTAGATTGTCATAGATACTGCCTAACGATCTCTGGATGTTATACTGATATGTGCGTTCACTAGTTCCTGCTTATTTTTTTGCCCAGAGTCTTTTCTTTGTTTAGATTCCATCTGAGCCACTATGGTAGGTTAGATCTTCCCTGCTACTGGGGTGAGTTTTGGGCATTGGGCCAAGAATGCTGGCAGACCGGATCTGGGCCATAACCTATGCCAATTCAGCCTGTATTTAGCATCTGGGGTCGATTTGACCTACAGTTTACTAAAGGCCTTCTAGCACAAAATGAAATGGCATCTTGGGGGATCTAAAAGAATATAACTTCCAAAATTGATTCGCAGTGTGGGAGTAACTTATATGTTGGGAGATCTTCGATCATTGTGTTCACAAATTCATAAAGATGTTTTCAAAGAATGGCTCTGAAGATGTATAACACCCTTGCCATTAAAACTAAAAAGAAAACTCTTATTTTTAGTGTGTGAATTATTACATAGATTGTACTCATATCTGAAATATGACATCCAGTTGCTCCAGTTGGTTGCTGTGGAAGTTTATAGTAACATAGGAAGCTCTTGTTTAAAAGCTTCTGAACAATATAAACAAATGCTTATAAGTGGGTGAACAATGGGGGCTGAGCAAGATAATAAATACATGTGTTTTCTTCTCATGGAAATGTTCACTCTTAAAGTTGGCATTTACCTAATGTAGGTGATTATTTCAAGAGAATACCCTTTCTGCGTGGTTATTGAGGTATCTGAAAGGACATAGAGTATAGCCCAGGGAAGTAGCATGTGATGCAGGTGTTGGGAACCCTTTCATAAAGGGCCAGATGGTGTTTTAGGCTTTGCGGCCAAGAAGGCAAAATCAAAATCTTGTTATAGGTACTTCTATAACAAGAGAGAAAACAAACTTCCACAAACTTTTTACTGAGAAAATTCAAAATGTAATAATCATTGAATACATTTTTTTGCAATATAGGTTAATTCTTAAGGAGAATGGAATTTTTACTTTTGGGAGAACATTTTGCTTAATAACATTCAAATTGATTTTCATCAAATTGATTGTAAATATTCATCTCTAAAGACCATTTATTTTTGGGCTCATGGACCATACAAAATCAGGCAGTGGACCAGATTTGACCCATGGGCTGTAGTTTTCCAACCTCTGATGTAATGGAAAGACCATGAGCTTTGGACCCAGGTACATGTAGGTTTGAGTATTGGCTCTGAATTTGTGACCTTGAACATGTGACTTAACCTTCTGAATTGGGAGACTTATTTGTATATAAACTGATGGTAGTGATGTATACCTCATTGAATAAATATCCCCATCCTTGTGATTTTGCATTAGTAGTTTAGGTCTGTAGATGCTGATATAATTTAGCTAGAAAAAATTAGTATTTAACAGATTTTAAAGCTGATTTTTCAGGGGATAGAGCACTCACATAGTCTTAAAGTACAATGTAAAAACATGTCTTTGCAAAGGAGAGATCTGACAGTTACCACCTTAATCAAATGGGTACCAATGGTGGGATGTTCAGACATTGTGTGTCCCTCCCCGATGTGCTTCTCACTATATCACCATGTGTGGTGTTCTCTCCAGAAATGTTTCACTTGAATATAATCAGAAGAAAACAGACAAATCTATAATGTGGGACATTCTGAGAACAACTGGCCTGGACTCTTAAAGGATTCAGCCATTAAGAGCCAAGGGGGATTATTTTAGATTAGGGGGAGACTAAGGGAACATAAAAATGCAGTGCATGAACATTGATTAAATCCTGGATCAGAAAAAGCAAATCCAGCTCTATAGGCTGTCTTCAGGATAATTGAAGAAATGTGAATGTGGACCATACATTGTATGATAATGTTATTTTAATGTTGATTTCCTTGGGTGTGGTGATGATGGTGTGGTAGTATAGGAAAATATCCCTGTTCTTAGGAGGTGAAAAAGTACTTTGGGTGTGTGATATGAGGTGTGTCTGTAACCTACTTTTCAGATGGTTCTGGAAAATGAGAGGGGAGGAGAGAGGGAGGGAAGGAGGAAGGGACAGAGGAAGGGAGAGAGAGAGAGGAAGAGAGAGACAGAGAGAGAGAGAGAGAGAGAGAGAGAGAGAGAGAGAGAGAAGGAGGGAGGGAGAGAGGGAGGGAGAGAGGGAGGGAGGTAGGTAGAGCAGAGACAGGGAGAATGTGTAGAACAGGCTGTTCTGTATCATACTGCTCAGTTCCTAGCATAGCACTGAGCATGTTGCTTTTGATTTTTCAACTAACAAGTACTTTAAGGTGTTAGTAGGATTCTCTGCAATCATACCTCAGCACTGCCTGTCTGCCCTTTTTTTAGCAGTGTGGTTTGGCTTAGGCATATACTATAGTGCCTGGTGTTGGGGAATTGGATATGGGGGGTTTATGTTTTCTTGAGTAACTCAACCTGGTTCCTCTAGACTAAAGTCTTTCTTGAATGTTAGAAAGTATAAACGATTGGGAAAGAAAAATTCTCCCATGTGGTTGACCTGCCCCTTCAGTTGTCTCCTGAGAGGGTGAGGTACAATTTGTAAGCATATACTTAGAATCCTCATCTGTATTTCTGTTGTTGAGTTTGCCCACTTGGGGGCTTATACCCTCTGGGAAGTAAGCCAAGTAGAAGGAGGTGCATCTCTGGAGTACTGAGTGGCTGGGTCACCACTGAGGTATGTTCCTGGGCTACAAGGCCTAGGGCCTGGGTGAAGGGTGATGGATGCCTTTCCTCATTTTAAAATTCTAACCAGTACCCTCCTAGCTGAGCAGGAAGGGAACAGAGAAGTTAATATTCTCTTAGATTCCTGCAGGAATTCTTATGGCTATATGGTGTCAGATGACTAAAGCCAATTTAGCAGCCATGTGTATAAGTAATTACAAGATAGGAGAAAGAATGATTCTGCTGCTATAGGCTGTGAAAACGAATTCAACAAACATTCACTGAGCAACTGTGTATATAGCAAGAATCGTAAAGTATGAGTCCTGGGGAATACAGATGATCAAAATATACTCTTGCCTTGTGCTGGGCACTTGGGGTGTAGGGGAAGGAGATGGGATGGAGGGGAAGGAGATGGGGTACAGTGGAGATAATTACCAAAATACCGATCTTGCTATATTACAGGGCTAGAGATGTGGTAGAAAACTAGTAAAAAGTGTTATGGAAATGCAGAAAACATGCCATATGGAGTTGACTAAGGTTTCAAAGATAAGGTTGGTGACTTGAAGAATGAGCTTGGCAGGCAAAGAAATAGGGAGACATTTGGCTTCCTGGCAGGGAGCACAGCAGGTGCCCAGAGGCCTGACTGATTGGCTTCTGGTGCGACTAAAGCCTTAATTAGCTGCAGGGTGGGGAGGAGAGAATGAGATTGTTGGAAAGATAGTTTGGGCCAGAAAGGAGGGCTGCGCAAGCCATGCTCAGGAGTTTTACCAGAAGGGAGTGAAGAGCCCTGGAAACCTTTTGAAGCTGGAGGGTGACCCAGTTTTTTGTTTGTTTGTTTGTTTGTTTGTTTGGAGTTTCACTCTGTCGCCCAGGCTGGAGTGCTGTGGCATGCTCACGGTCACCCCAGCATCAACCTGCTGGGCTCCGGCGATCCTTCCACTTCAGCTTTCCAAGTAGCCGGAACTACAGGTGCGCTCTAGCATGCTTGGCTAATTTTTTATTTTATTGCAGAGATGAGGTCTCACCAAGTTGCCCGGGCTGGTTTCGAACCCACGGGCTGCCAAAGTGCTGGGATTACAGACTGAGCCACCTACCCAGGCCTATGACCCTGTTTTAATAAAAGCTCAGAGAGGGAACGCAGAGGCTAGTAAACATGCACGAGTCTGGGGGCAGGACCTGAAGCAGCCGAGGTAAGAGCAGAGAATCTGGACTTTGCCCACTGCAGCAGAGAGAAAAGAGAAAATAGGGGTACTCTTGGAGAATTACCCCAGTTTCTCTCACTAAGTGTTTGTAAATTTTTAAATCTTTCTAAGGAAGCCTTTAAAAATACTTGAAACAGAGAAGCTTAATAAACTTTTGAATTGTTCTGAAAATTTTTGACCTTTCAGTTAGGAGAGGAAGTATTATTTCAGGCAAAGTGGAACGTGTATGGACTGGTTACTTAGCACAGTCATCTAGTCTTACAGAATTAGGTAGGGGGAAGCTACTTTAGTGGCCTTCAACCTCCTTCCAGAACTTTGTTCAGATTCCTCCCAAATGGCCAGTGACTTTTCCTGATTTGTATCCAGCATCCCAGCAATTTATTGTACATCTGTAAGATGTAAGAAAGTTGTTTCATCCATTCCTTTTTTTTCACCTCTTGTCTTCCTCCTGAGAAAACAAGTACTAGTCCATAGGTTCTTATTCTGTATTTAGAAATTTGCACAATGTGTAACCTAAGGTGGATCCAGCTGAGAGTGTTACGGGTTTGCAGTTTAGACTAAAGAAGAGGAGCAAGATTGTTTCATTTTTTTTATTTTGAAAAAACTCAGTAACTTGGATTATTTGAAGGAGCAATTCTATAAAACACCTCTGCTAATTGAGTATCTGGAATAAACTATCACCTTGTTTTCTCTGGATGCCATTAAAACATTTCTACACACAGTTTTTTTTTTTTTTTTTTAAATTTGGAGTCTCACTCTGTTGCCCAGGCTGGAGTGCAGTGGGGCACTCATGGCCACCCTAGCGTTGACTTGCTAGGCTCTGGTGATCCTCACACAGCTTTTTAATTTTTGCTTATTTAATTTATTTTACCATGACTACATGGGATTTAATCTAGAGACGTGAGACACAAAAATTAATCAGCATTAATATAACAAATGGAGAAAACAGCACACACAACTTTCTCAACAGACACCAGGAAAGCATTTGACAAAATGCAACACCTTTTCAAGATAAAAATAACAAACTAGGAATAGAAGAAAACTCTCTAGAAAAAAGAAAGACTCTTTTCTACAAGCACAATCATTAAAGGTCTTTATCCCAGCCTGACTCCAATTGTACTTCTATTGATATTTTGCTTTCTATAAAAACAAAAATAAAAATAAAAACTGGAAAGTGTTTATTTCACACTAATCCTTGTTTGTAGTTTTTCATTATAGGTATGATTACAGATCTCTGAAATAAAAAAGACATATCGGTAATCACACAGGTTTTAAAACACAGTTTTTCCATGTAGATTTCAAACTTAGAACACTTTGAACCTTGATGAACAAAAAAAACCTTACAAAATTAATTTTTGAAAAATTAATTTTTTTTTTTTTTTGAGTTGGAGTCTCACTCTGTCGCCCAGACTGGAGTGCAGTGGCCGCTCCCGGCCACCACAGCCTCGACCTGCTGGCTTCCAGCGATCCTTCCACCTCAGCCTTCCAAGTAGCTGGAATTACAGGCATGCGCTACCACGCCCGGCTGATTTTTTGATTTATTGTAGAGATGAGGTCTCGCTGCCCAGGTGAGTGAGACAGACTAGACGCTCACTCTGTTGCCCCAGGCTGGAGTGCAGTGGTGTGACCATAGCTCACTGTAACATTGAACTCCAGGGCTCAAGCAGTCCTCCCACTTCAGTGTCTCCCAAGTAGCTAGGACAGCAGGCAGGCACCACCATATCTGGCTATTTAAAAATTATTTTTTGTAGAGACAGGGTCTGACTATGTTGCCCAGGCGAGTCTTGGACTCCTGGGCTCAAGCAAGCCTCCCACCTTGGCCTCCCAAAGTGCTAGAATTATAGGGTGAGTCACTGTTTCAGGCCTAACCTAGTTTTTTGATTGAGAAGTCCCAGGCTTATGAGGCTCCATATGTAAATTCCAAAGGCTTATGATTCCTTTCCTTGAGGCTTGAATAGTTCGGAAAGTTTTTGCCATGTCTCTTGGAAGTTTGGTATACAAAAAGCAGGGAAAGTCACCTGTGGACTTGACTCACTTATGTGTGTATATTCTACTTTGGCTCCAAATGTGTGATTCTAGTAGTGATATGTGACCAAGAGATAGATTCCAAGGTAAATAAGTTCATTTACTAGTGTCAAATTAGGGTGTTAGTCTTGAAATGCCATAATAAATGTTTTACCAGCAATTTCAGTTACCTGTAGTAAAGAGCTTTCCAGTTTGATGAGGTACTTCTGGTAAAGGATAACTGAAAGTTAACTTAATACTGTGTTAATGCTGGATTAATGGATTAACTGAAATATAGTTGTTAAATTTTTCACATGCCAAAGATTTTAATTTCTTAATTTTAAGAATTATTCTGCAAGACAACTGTCTTTATGTTGGAACTACACTGATGTTGGTGTATAGGCTAGTCTATACCTTTTTAAAAAAAATTTATTTGGAATCTCACTCTGTTGCCCAGGCTGGAGTGCACGGGCACACTCACACCCACCCCAGCATTGACCTACTGGGCTCAGACGATTCTTCCTCCTTAGCATTCCAAGTAGCCGGAACTACAGGCGCATGCTATCATACCTGGCTAATTTTTTGATTTATTGTAGAGACAATGTCTTGCCAAGTTGCCCAGGCTGTTCTCGAACCTGCGGGCTCAGGCAATCCCCTCACTTTGGGCCTCCTGAAGTGCTGGGATTACAGGTTTGAGCCACTGCATTCAACCTAGTCTATACCTTAAGATGTATAATTTATACATTCTCAGTAAGGGCTATATTATAAAATTCAGGTTCATTCTATTTTTGACAGTAGGCTTCATTCATTGGATTGAAAATTTATATTTATTTCAACAGCTTTAGGGGTCACAAATAGTTTTTGATTACATGGATGCAATGTAAAGCCACAAAGAAGTTTGGGCTTTACGTGCACCCACCACTCCCACCTGTTCACACTGTACCCAATAGGTGATTTTTCATCCCTCTACCCCTTCCCACCCTACCTCTTCTGAGTTGATTGAGAATTTATTCACTGTGCCTGTCCTTGTGCTAGGAGGTGAATGGAAGTTGCCCCCGGCCTTTGAAAAGAAGATATTTTAATGTGAGGCAGATATAAACAGATGTAATAAGTATGGAAATAAAAAACTTGGATTTGGGGAATTTCAAAAGTATAGACAGTTGGAGAATAAACCCCTATAAACTCATCACCAAACTTCATCAGTTACTAACTCTTGGTTATGCTTGCTTCACCCATATTCCCCGTTCCCCCCCTTTTTTGAGTCGGGGTCTCTGTTGCCCAGGCCAGGCTTACTCATGGCTCACTGCAGCCTCAACCTCCTGGGCTCAGGCAGTCCTTCCGCTTCAGCTTGCTGAGTGGGCTGTGACTACAGATGTGTGCTACCATACATGGCTCAAATTCTTATTTTTTTATTGTAGAGACAGGGTTCTCACTATGTTGCCCAGGCTGGTCTCAAACTCCTGGGCTCAAGCGATTTTCCTGCCTCTGCTTCCCAAAGTTCTGAGATTACAGATGTAAGCCACAATTCCCCTCTTCTATTTGGATGCAAATCTAAGACAATGTATCACATGTTAGGCATTAATAGACATTTGAATAGAGTTCCTTGAGAATATACTGGGAAAATAAACTATACCCCCAGGGGCTTGGGAAGGAGCTACAGAAAAGAGTTCACTCTAGGTGAGGAGAAAGGACGATGTTCTTGTTCTAGGTGATGGCATGGGAACCATCATTTGTTGCAAAGTCTTGAAAATATTTCTGTGTGTCATACTTTTTTTGTTGTTTTTCTGAAGTGAGCACTCAAGGTATAATTTCAATGATTAGGAAATCACTTTTCCCGAGAACTTTATAAAATAAATTCACTTTTAATTTAGATAAACTAGGATAATTCATGAGTAGTGGTAATGACTAATCTGTTCTCTTTTCACCTCAGTGACTTTCTAGACTTTGTACATTAGACTCCACCCCCTGACAGAGTCTCTTTCCTTTGTAATAAGAGTAACAACCATCCTTTGTCACCTTTATTTTTATCTTTGGAAGAGAAGGAATAATCAATTACTCACTCCTGAAACATCATGAGTAGGTAGAACTTAATGATCTGAATTAAAAGCCTTCCTATAAACTGGAGGAAAAGGAAACCGACCTGTGTGTACACACTGGTTGTCAAGGGACTTTTTTGGTTAGCTACACCGTGAAATTCTTGAGATTTCAACATATATCTTGTCTCATTTTTCTGTTATGAAATGGGGCTTTCAGCATTGTTTTTCTTGTCTGTTTTCAGATCAGAGAACTGTGTGGTGCAAAGCGGGTTGGCTATTTTGGTCCAACACAGTTTTACATTGCCCTGAAATTAATTGCTGCTGCGCAGTCTGGCCTTCCTGTGCGGATAGAGAGTATTAAATGTGGTGAGTACCTCACATTTATACATTTTATTGTCCATGCAAGTTGCTTGTTTATGAGAACCATTTTTTGTGTGTTTAAACTTTTGTGGAATTTCTCCTTGCTCCCTCCAACACTTCTGTAAAATAAAATAAGAAAACTTAGCAGGTAGCTTCCTTTTTTCTTTCTTTTTTAAACGGGGAAAACAAGTTCTGAGAGTGACCTGAGATTAGTTTCTTTTAACTGACTTGTAGTTAAAATGGATTTTGTTCTTTAGCAGGAAGAGATTTGGGCAGGAATTCTAGAGCCTGGGGCAAATCATCACATTCAGTTTAATTTTCCACTTGAGGTAGCTATAATGTCACTGGAAGCTTGGTTAGGAAAACAAAGAACTGAGTACCACATGTTTTCACTCATAAGTGAATCCTTAACATTTATCACAATACTACAAGAAAGGGATTGGCAGTAGTAGGACACTGTCAGGGGAGGGAGGGGGGCACATAACATCAATAAGGGTACCTGATCCTAACCCAGGCGAAGTGAGGATCAATGGGAGGCCCAAACTTCACCTGTACAATTACCACTTACGTACCTAATCCTGAATTGTACCCCACATCTTTAAAATAATAAAAAAGAAAGCTTTGTTAGGGATTGGGGGTGGAGTAATGGGGGAGTTTGAATGGAACTGTGGCTTTTCTCTCTCCCATCCTTGCTAATCGTGTCAGATATACTCAGCCTCTAATTCCCAGTTCCTGAAGCACTGTTCGAGTACTTGAGGGCTACCAAAAATTTGGCAGAATGAATTTAACTTCTCAGAGCTCTGGTTTAGCATTTTCTTATCTTGCCATCCCTACCCCCAACCCACTGTGTGCTTGAGCAATTTTCCCAACTTAAACTAAAAGCAGAGCCCCCAACTATTAGCATTATTCCTGCTGCCTCAGTATTGGTTTTACAAATTTGTGTGAAGATGGTGATTATTTGAGGATGTGCTGAAGTCCTCTGATAATTCACTCTGATGCAAATTATTTTCATATGTTCACAGCTATGCAGGAACTTTTTTCCTTTTCCTAGTTTTGAGAGAAAAACGTCTTAACTGTCCACACCTGTTCTGTGAAGCCTCTAGTAAACATCTTAGGGTACTCAGGATTTATGATTAGTCCATAAAGACCTTGTGGGATAGTCCAAATAGCTGAGAGGGTTGCTATAGCTGGCTGGCTATGAGAGACAGTGCTCTTTACATATAACCATCAGGTGGCAATCATCATGCTAATCTTTATCCAGGGGTTAGTGTGTGCAGGCACTTTCTCATTTAGTCCTCACAACACCCTACTAAATTAGGACTTTTGTCCATTTGCATTGCTTAGGATAAGCTGCAATAACAAATACCACCACGGTCTCAGTGCTATAATATAACCAGACAGAAGTTCGTTTCCCACTTTGCGGTGGGTCAGGGTGACCCCCCAAGGCAGCTCCCCTCCCCGTGGTGGCCCTGTGATACTGGCTGCTTTATCTTGTGGCACCTCTAACGCAACAACTGTCCCCACAATTGACAGAACAGGGAAAGAGTGTCTCACCCTAGGAGTTAAACGTTTTGGCCTGGACATGACTCCAGTTACTGCTGCTCACACTACATTGGCCAGGACTTGTCACATGGATCCGCTTCACTATAAGCAGATGGGTGGGGGTGGGCACAGTTTTCTTGTGCACCTGTAAAGAGAGGAGAACTGGTTACGTTACTGTCCCCATCTTTCAGATGTGGAAATTTAAACCTTGGGTAACTTGAGTAACTTACCTAAGAACACAGGGTTAGTGGAGCCCCTGTGTTTTTAGTTGTTATGCAAAATAGCCTCTTCTCAATTCTTCTTTCTGTTTAGTAAGGTGCTGCCCATAATTTGTAATCATTGAATATTTTCTGAATGGGAAAAAAACTGGACCCATAAAGGCATCCCTTGGTATGACAGAATTTGGTTCTTTGAAATAGGTTTCTTGATGGAGCACCATTTGATTGGGAGGCTTGGTGTTGGTTACTGCAAGACATTTGCTGTGATTACTTGAAAGTTATATCACATTGAATTGGGATCTGTGGTAGGCACTGATAGTTTTTATTTCATTGTAAATGGTCGTTAAACTTTATTGTAGTTTCTTCCAACTTTATCTTCTGGAAAAGTTAGAGCTGCTTTGTTGTATACAAGAGTAAACTTCTCAGACTTTTTTTTTGAGCCAGAGTCTCATTCTGTCACCCAGGCTGGAGTGCAGTGGCAAGATGACGGCTCACCACAGCCTCAACCTCCTGGGCTCAACCTGTCTTGGCCTCCCGAGTAGCTGGGACTGTAGGTTCGTGCCACCATGCCCAGCTTATATTTGATATTTTGTATAGAATGAGGTCTTGCTATGTTGCCTAAGTTGGTCTTGAACTCCTGGGCTCAAGCAATCCTTCTGCTTCGGCCTCCCAAAATGCTGGGATTACAGGTGTGAGCCACCATTCCTAGCACTTTTGACACTTTTGTTGCATATTTTCAGTTAGACTTGAGTCTTTTACCTGATTTGTGCCCAGTTTGATAGCTTAATTTCCTGGGGGGAGGAGTAGGATTGTTGAAGTTATCATTTGTGTAAAAGATTAACACTTCTTCACAAATATAAGGCTTTCTCAGTTGAATTTTATAAATACTGATGTTGCCTTTTACCTTGGAGGATTTAAGTATACCCAGAGTTAATTCTGAATTATCTTCCTTGGTTTAAAGATTGATTAAATAAAAGTTATTTGTAGTCAGCATATGTTGAGTAAGAATGGGGCAAGGTTGGGCTGAACTTTGAGCTGCCACTTAGAATTTTGTGGTTTGTTGCTTGAAATCCATTAGCTTAATATTTGATGACACATATCTTGAAGGCCAAAGAGATTTTTCTGTGAGAACCTAATCTGAAAAGCTATGGTAGCCTTGTCACACCCAGGGCATCATATTCAGGGAGCTGTGGATGGATACCCTTATGTGGTGAATGACATGTACCTGTGAGTGTGTGTTAATCTCTAACTTCTAGTCTTTACCATTTCAGTCAATGCTGCCGCCATCTGCAGCTGCTCAAGCCAGAAACCCAGAAGTCATCCTGGATTCCTCCTTTTCCCTCACTCCTCAATAGAATCCATCAAAAGTCATGGCAGTGTGGCTGCAGTCCCACTGCCTGTTGCATTCATTTCTTTGTCCTGACAAGACCAGGCCACCTTCAGCTGCTTACCTGGATGCCACAATGGCTTTGCCATTGGCTCCCTAGTCTCCTTTCTTCGCTACTTCCATCTCTTGTCAAAATATACATCAGATCATGTTCTTCTCCTTCTTAAAACTCTTCAGTGGTTCACTTCTTGTATTTACTACAGAATTCCCTACTGATCTGTAAGACCTTGGACAATCTAGTTCCTGCCCACTTCCATCCACCCCCCTCCCCCCGCGCACGCTTGCTCTGTGTCTCCCAGTCTCACTGGCCTTCTAGCCTTTTCTGGGTGATCTCTTTCCTGCCACAGGGCATATGCCCATGTTATCTCGAGGTCTTAGGTTCTTTAGGGGTTTGTTCTTCCTCTTTGCCTTCTATGACTGACTTCTTCTTTACCTTCACAGCCTTGCAGACTATCTTCACCATCCTACCAGAAGTAGGTCCTGTGAAATTAGTTCACTAATTTAGTTCACTAGAGTCAGAAGTATTTATAGTTATGGAAAGAAAGGATGCTGGAATATGATTGCTAAATTACATACAAAACTGATCAATGCCCTTCAGGGCAATACAAGCACAACTTGGCTAGTATGTGCTTTTCTAAGATGTACTTCATTTGCATTGCTATCAGACAAGATAGCTAGCAGTTTTATGCAAGTTAATATCTACCCTTTCAGAATTGCTAAATGCCCAGTCAGAAGCAAACAGTGAGTCAAAGCAGAAGTCCATGTCCCTAGGAAGTGAGGTGGTCCTTGGGCGGGCCTGTTGGGTAATGCTTCTGCAGGGCAGTTTCCTCCCCACTTTGTTTTCTCCCAGCATCTGTTTCCTCATAGCACTCAGCAGAGTTTGTAACTATTCCTTACAGATTTCTTGAACCTTTTTGTCTGTCTCCCTCACTTGTCCAGCTTGCCTAAGGGGAAGAGGGAGGATCTGGTACCCTTTGCATTGTGGGGGCATTGTAGACACTCAGTGCATACTGGTTGAATGAGTGAATGAAGAGATGAATATTTATGTATAGGGAGGGCATCTTAATCATCTGCACTCTTTAAGCTAAAACAAATGGAATTAAGATTCACCTGGTACTCCCGAGGAGCTTTTACAAAAGTCAGCTCCATTTGCCTATCATCTTTCTCAGGTCCTGATTCCTAACCTTGTCTGTACTTGAGAATCACCTGGAGAGCTTCAAATACAAAATAAAAAATACAGATGCCTGGGTCCACCTCCAGAAATGATAATTTAATAACTTTGGGGTCCAGCCCGAGCATCAGGATTTTTAAGAGCTTCCGAAGCGATTCTTATATAGAGATAGGTTTGAAAATGACTTTCTCTGAAAGCGAATTAAGCATTTTCAAGACTTTGCCTTAACTGTGAAACTATGACTATATATGCAGTTACACCAGCAGCACTTGAACTAGGGTGCAGCAAGACGTGGGCACATAATTTAAGGGGCTCTTTTTCTCAGAGTTGTGCAAGTACTGACTCTGTATTTACACCACTCTGAAAGCAAGTACCTCCTTAAATGTTGGCACTAGGCAGCTCTCTAGCCTCATCCTAGTCCAAAGGAGGAGGGTGTTAGACAGATGGTGAAGCAGCTACTTAGAGAATGGAAGAAAGGGGGTGAAAATTGAGGATCAGTAGAGAATTCCTGATGAGGAAACCATGGGGTGAACATTTGCCCTGAGAGCTGCTGATACCTTCTTTCTGGGGAATGGACTTGAGCATGTGTGAGGACCTGGGGAAGATTAGGCAGGATCTAGAGGAGGGTTCCTAATCTTTTTGGTGCCATGAGCCCCTTGGCAGTCTGAAGCCTGTGGGCCCCTTCTCAGCTTAATGTAAAGACATAGCATTATAAAGGAAACCAACTTATATTTAAATAATCATTAAAATATTTAAAAGGAATTGTTATATAGCAACATACAGGCTTCTTTATTAATGCATTAAGGAAAAGATCTAACAGTAATTGAAATAATGTCTACTTTTTCAAAATAGTAATGAGTATAAATAATACTTCAAGGTGTTTATAACTGTAATCTGATATAAAATACCCAATTTAATGGGTGACAAAGTTTACATTTACTTTGTTTGTTGTTTACATTCGTAATCTAAAGAAATGCTAATTTTCAGTTAGGGTAGGGGAAATAAAGATGTATTTTTTTTCTTATTTAAGGTGACAAATCCCTTGGTTTCTTTTCTTTTTTTTTTTTTTTTTTGAGTTGGAGTCTCACTCTGTTGCCCAGACTGGAGTGCAGTGGCCGCTCCCAGCCACTGCAGCCTCGACCTGCTGGGCTCCGGCGATCCTTCCACCTCAGCCTTCCGAGTAGCCGGAATTACAGGCATGTGCTACCACGTCTGGCTGATTTTTTGATTTATTGTAGAGATGAGGTCTCGCCAAGTTGCCCAGGCGGGTCTCGAACCCGCGGGCTCAGGCAATCCACTCACCTCAGCCTCCCAAAGGCGCAGGATTACAGGCTGAGCCACCGAACCCGGCTGATTTCTTTTCAATAGTCCCTTTGGGAACCTGTGAATCCTGATAGTGCAATGGTGTCATTCTTGTAGTCTCTGGGGCCTGTGTTCCCCAAACTGGGATGTGGTCTGGTAGCAGTCTGGCACAGTTTACAGTGGAAGGATAGAGAATTAGGAACAAAAGAGTGAGTTATTTATAAAACTAAATGTATTCTGTTCTAAGATCCGTTTCTTTTTGTTTATTTTATTAGATGTTCTTTTGTGAAATTGATAATGAGTAATAGTTGGGGATAAAATTCTTGACAAAATAAAACATTAGCAACTTTATGTTGGTCCTCTTCAATTTTTTGTGGGAAGGAAGGATTTTTACTGTTTTGTGAAATCCCCAAATTTGTGAGCCACAGTTGTAGTCTCGAGTCTACCACCAAGAAGTTCCTAAGGCAAATAATCTAACTCCTTTGACTCTTCACTTATCTACAAAACAGTTGTTTCCAACCCTGATGATTTTGTCCCTTTAGGGACATTTGGCAGTGTGAGGAGACATTGTTGGTTGTCACAACTGTGGAGGGGGTGCTACTGGCATCTAGTGGGTAGAGGCCGGAAATGTTGCTAGACATCCTACAACGCACAGAACGGGATCCCCTTTCCCAATGACAAAAAAATTCTCTAGTCCAAATTGTCAGTACTGCGACTAAGAAATCCTTCTTAAAATAAGGATTAAGACTTTTAAGGCTCATAGGTACTTTAATCCTGCTGCCTTACTTCCTGTGCTCTAGTATTTTAGATCATACAGGAGAGGTAGAAGGATTTTGCAGCAATGAGTCCTGTTTCAGTGGTTTCCATGGCTTTTTTTCCCCTAAACAATAATTATTTAAGGAAAAACAAAAGCAGAGATTTCTCGCTGAGTTCAGCGTGCAGATTCCTGTGCTCTACCTAAATAGGCAAACCCTCCCTATCTTTTAGGGCTAGGAGAGAAATCTTTTGAGTGTGACAGTCTGGTGATTCATAGAAAAGACGACCCCTTAGGATGGGATAGGAAACTCACGGATGGAGTAAGAAGCCCACTTGTTCTGCAGGTGCGAGTGTGTGTGTGTGTGTGTGTGTGTGTGTGTGTATGTTTTATCTCTCTCTCTCTCTCTCTCTATCTATCTATCTATAGAGAGAGCCCCCCCACGTGAGAACAAGAGCACTTGAGCTCCACATGCTCCCTATGTTAATAACTCTGAAGGGAGATGGAATTTTGAATGCTGAATACTTGAATACTGTGTGGAGATCTCCCATAAACTTAGTCTTTCTGCCTAACATTCAGCCCAATCCCTCTTTTTCTTCAGTGATTCCTTTGGCAATTTCCCTCACCCCCTCTCTCAGCCATGCTACAGAGACCCAGAGCTACTTTGGAGAAAGTCCCCTTATGTAGGTTGACCCATTTTTCTAGGGGTTCTGCTTCTCTACCCCATACCCATGTCCTCAGCTCTATTGTTGCTCTTCCCCAAGAGTCTTCCTCAATTTCTGAGCAGTGGTTTTCCACATCTTTGTTATGGATTTTTTGACAATTCAGTAAAATCTCTGGATCACACCAAGAAAACACACATTGGTATTATGTAAAAAATGCTTCCTTTAACTTCAGGGATTTTTGAACTCTTAGAACCTGTTCTTAGAGCCCAGTAAAGAGCCCTTCTACCACCGAAATGCAGTATATGGGATGGATGTAGAAGATGCAAGCTGGAAGAGACCTGGAGAGCCTTCTTTCTTATATGGGGAAATTGAGACCCAAAGAGGTTAAGTAAAGGGTATGCTGCTTGGTGGTAGCAGAGTCAGTGGATTGTGGACCTCCCAACTCACTCCTAGGTTATACCCATGATGTGGCCAGTAAATGTCACTTGTTCACCACCCTCCTCTGCCAAAAATTTACTAAGTTTACCCTTCCCATTTTAACTTCCACCACTCAATCTAGCTATCTAACTGCCCATCTCCAAATTGACAAGAGGTATTTTTCAGATTAATAGGTGGCTAGGAGGGTAACAGATAGGAGACTAGAAGACTTTGATTAGCCCAGGCCTGAGTTGATATGACTGATGTGATTTTTTTTCCCCAGAGTAACTATAAGCAAGTATGTAGGGATGGCTTCACTTTGGAACTGTAAAACATTATTGTCATAATTTTTTGTTAACCTGTAGGTAGCTGGTATAAATGAATAGGCAACAAAAAGTAGTGGGAGAGAAGGGAGTCAGGAGGCAGGGGCTTTTGTTGTGGTCATAGCTCTGCCATTATATTGCTGTATGACTAAGACAAGGCTTGCCTTCCTTTTCCTGGGCTTATTTCCTCACTTGTAAAATGTGGACATTTGAGTAGGTTTTCTCTAGACCGTTTTCCAGCTCTGAAATGCCACAGTTTCGTGCTAATGTTCAAATCTGCCACAGAGAAAATGTTAATTTTCAGGAAGGCTATATAGCCTAGTGGCTAAGGATGTGGGTCCCAGCAATAGACCACCTCCTTTTGAATCTTTGCTTTATCACCTTTTCTTTGTGTGCCCATCAGACAGGTTTCTTAATCTCTGAGTTTCAAATGACTCATTTGAAGAAATGACATACCAGTAGTGCCTGACTTATAGGATTGTTGTAAGTGCAAAATCAGGGAATCACTCATCAAACATTTGGAAAAGCATCTAGAACCATTTTATCCAATGTGGTAGTCACTACCACATGTGGCTAGCTTTTAAGCACTTGAAATGTGGCTAGTGTGACTGAGGTTTGAATTTTTAATTAAGTTGTTTAAAATTGAAATAAAAATCCTCAAGCAGTGTAAATTTCTTTATTTTTGTTAAACACAACTCTGTTGATTCAGTAGGACTACATTTGACTTCAGCCATTGCATTGTTTAAGACGAAATCGGCAAACCTTTTCTGTAAAGGGCCAGATAGACTTTGTGGGCCATATGATCTTTGTCACAGCTACTCAACTCTGTTGTTGTGGTATGAAAGTAACCTAAACAAAGGAGCATGACTGTGTTCCAGTTAAACTTTATGGGCACAGATTTTAATCTCATATAATTTCCACATCATGAAATGTATTTTTAAATTTTTTCCCAAATATTCTAGCATTATACTTACAGGATATACAGAAATAGGCAGCAGGCTGGATTTGGTTCTTAGGTATTTACTCAAATGCATTCATGTCCATCAAAAAACATGTATAAGAATTTCATAGCAGCTTTATTCGTAATGGCTGTAAACTGGAAACACAAATGTTCATCACAGGATAATGGATTAGAAAATTCAATATATTCATAAAAATTGATTACTCCATAGCAATGAAAAAGAATGAAATATATGTACAGTATATTGAATGATTATCACAGATAAAATGTTGTGAAAGAAGCTGGTCACAAGGTGTAATGTGGCAACCCCAGATCTGAGTGGGTTTGGGCATAATATTTACCTATTCCAAATAAGTCACCCAGAGGTCCAGCAGGGAAAGACATTGGTTTATTAAAACTTATGGGAGGCACCAATGGTGGTTGGTTGGTGAAGAATTAGTGCCTCGAAACAACACAGCAAGTAGTTTTTTTGAAACTTTGAGTTGGAGTCTTACTCTGTCACCCAGTTGGAGTGCAGTGACACACTGCTTACGGTCACTACAGCCTCGATCTGCTGGGCTCAGGCGATCCTTCTGCCTCAGTCTTCCAAGTAGCTGGAACTACAGGTGCACGCCACCATGCCCGGCTAATTTTTTGATTTATTGTAGAGACGAAGTCTCACCATGTTGCCAAGGCTGGTCTCGAACCCATGGACTCAGGCAATCCTGTTGCCTCTGCTCCCCAAAGTGCTGGGATTACGGACTTGAGCCACCATGCTGGCTGAGCAAACAGTTTTAAAATCAAGCAAGTTAATTATTCCAATTGCTATACAGTGTTTACAGTTACGTTGATTAAGAGTGATGCCTACATTGCTTTCAGCTTTGCTGGATCACCTGCATCCCGTGATTCATTATTGGGAATAGGCATATCCTTCAGAGACCAGTCTTGACCAGAAGCTGTTCCCTGAGGGAGGGGCAAGAAAGAAACCAGATATGGGGGGAAAGAGTCTATGTCTGGACAATACCTTACACAAGGACAAATGCTGTATGATTTAATTTATGAAGTCCTGTAATGACAAAGAAAAATCTGTGGGGTTGGAAATTAGTACAGAGGTTGTTGGGTGGGACAAGGGGAAGGGATTAACTGGAAAGGAACATGAAGGAAAATTCTTTATCTTAGTTTGGATGTTGGTTACATATATATATCGAGGGTGCCAAAAATATATATACATTTTAAGGAAAAAAACTGAATTAAACTTGCAATACTCAATATATACTCATAACAAAAGATGAATACAAGTCACGTTTGACTTCTGCAATTACAAGAGGTACTCAAAGTAGTTACCATCAGCATCCAAACACTTCCGGTCATGGTGAACTACTGCAGGACTTGTTGCTGTGCAAGGCTTCCCGGATCTTTCCTTGTGCACATCTCACACAGTACCATGAATCTCAAACTTATTATGGATGTGAATAGAATTGTTAGGCATGTTGGAAGTTCTATTACATACTCATGTCTCCATTGTTGTACTTCTGGAATTTCTAATACCACTTCAAAATGGTCTTGTGCTCTTCTAATGACAACTGTGCTTCTGCCATTTTCTTTGACTGTCCTTCCTGTTGCATGGTGGCGCTAGCATTCATTTGATTAATGCCATCTCTTGAGCAAAAGTCTTACTACATATTGCTACTGTTATGCAGTTCAACTCCGAAAAGTAATACCTACATAGATGACATCTCTTAAAAAGTATATTTACTTTTTTGGCACCCCTGGGTATATGTATATATATTTGTCAAAACTCTTCACATGATACACTTACAGATCCATATGAAATATTCCTCTATACAAAATGCCATATATATAATTTTAAAAGAAGTCAATTAGCTGATATTTAATATTATAATATTTTTTAGTAAAATATAGATTTTTGACTACCATGGCCCAAATTCTCATGCAGCAACTATCAATGTGGCAAGTGTGAATCGAGGTGTACAGGGAGGGTCAAATACAAATGAGAATCTGAAGACTTAGTATGAAAAAATAATGTAAAATATTTTCTTAATATTTTTTATATTGATTATGTGTTGAAATGATAATACCAGGTTGAAAACAGATTCTTACAATTAATTTTACCTTTTAAAAACTTTTTTTTTGAATCAGGGTCTCACTTTGTCACCCAAGCTGGAATGCAGTAGCATGATCACCACAGGGACAAATGCTGTATGATTTAATTTATGAAGTCCTGTAATGACAAAGAAAAATCTCACCACAGCCTCAACTTCCTGGGCTCGGGAGATCCTTCCACTTCAGCCTCCTGAGTAGCAGGGACTACAGGCATGTACCACCACACCTGGCTAATTTTTTGATGTTTTATAGAGATGAGGTATTGCTACGTTGCCTAGGCTGGTTTTGAACTCCTGGGCTCAAGCAGTCCTCCTGCCTTGGCCTCTCAAAAGGCTGAGATTACAGACATGAGCCACTGTACCCAGCTGAACATTTTTTTTGAAATAAAAAATTTTAATTGTGATAAAATGCAAATAACATAGCATTTCCCATTTTAACCATTCTTAAGTGTATAACTCAGTAGTGTTAAGTATATTCACATTGTTGCCTAACCAATTTCTAGAATATTTTTTGCAAAATGGAAACCCTGTACCCATTAAGCTCCCCATTTTCCTCTCACTGCCCAACTACATGGCTACTTTCTGTCTCTACAAGTTTTACTACTCTTGATGCCTCATGTAAATGAATCGTATAATATTTGTATTTTTGTGACTGATTTTTTCACTTCTTTTTTTTTTTTTTGAATTGGAGTCTCACTCTGTTGCCCAGACTGGAGTGCAGTGGCACGCTCCCGGCCACCGCAGCTTCGACCTGGTGGGCTCTGGTGATCCTTCCGCCTCAGCCTTCCAGGTAGCCAGAACTACAGGTGTGCACTACCATGCCCGGTTAATTTTTTGACTTATTGTAGAGATTTATTGTAGGGCTCAGGCAATCCCCTCACTTCGGCCTCCCAAAGTGCGGGATTACAGGCTGAGTCACTGAGCCTGGCCCTAACCAACTTCTACAAGTAGACCTTCTGTAATTACTTGACATATATCACTGTATAGCAGATACTTTATTGATTAATTTTCTATTTTTATTATTATAGATATGTGGGTTACAAGTCAGGATTAGTTACACAGGCAGGCTTCAGGCAGGTAAAGTTTGGACCTCCAACGGGCCCTCACTTCCCCTGGTCTAGGAAGGACCAGGTACCCTTTGTGATGTACGTGCCCCTTCCCTCCCTTGAATAATTTTCTAATAAAATTTCACTATCAAATTTGGTGTATGTATGTCTAGGAAAAACATTCTGACTGAAAATTTGCAAGGTACTTTTACGTTTCATTTTTTGAAACTGTGGCAGGGCCAGGCGCAGTGGCTCACACCTGTAATCCTGACACTTTGGGAGGCTGAGGATCGCTTGAGGCCAGGATTCTGAGGCCAGTCTGGGCAACATAGCAAGACCCTGTCTACACACACACACACACACACACACACACACACACACACACACACACACACACAATATTAGCCAGGCATGGTGGCATGTGCTTGTAGTCCTAGTTTCTTGGGAGGTTAAAGCGGAGTAAATGCTTGAGCCCAGGAGTTCGAGCCTGCAGTGAACCAGAATTGAACCACTGCACTCTAGCTTGGGTGACAGGGTGAGACCCTCTTTGAAAAATTAAAAAAAAAAATCTTGCAGTAGATTAAGGGAAATGGCACCTTCTTGAAAAATTTCAATGATAAGAATATAATTATATATGATTACAATTCTATTAAGTGAGAGTTATTTCAAACCACATGACCAAAGAAAGTACAAGAGAAATTCAGCTGTATTTTGTCTTTTGCTGTTTGATGGCTGTCAGTTCCAGAGAAATGCTAGGGCAGAAGAATATATAAAGTTGACAGTGTCCTAAAGGGTATCTGGGGGCCCTGTTTAAGTCCTGGTATAATAATTGATTTTCATAATACCAGGATTGTATCCATTGTTCCCTGGAGGTATCTGTTGAATGCCAATATAACACTAGTCAAGGAGCTTATAAATACTGGGTATTTCTTTGCTTCCTTAAAAAGAACTTGGACATAGAGTCTCATGGGCAGATCAGGGTACAGATTATTTTATGTGAACTTATTCCATCTTTTTTTTTTTTTTTGAGTTGGAGTCTCACTCTGTCACCCGGACTGGGAGTGCAGTGGCCGCTGCCGGCCACTGCAGCCTCCACCTGCCGGGCTCCGGCGATCCTTCCGCCTCAGCCTTCCGAGTAGCCGGAATTACAGGCATGCGCTACCACGCCTGGATAATTTTTTGATTTATTGCAGAGGTGAGGTCTCACTGCCCAGGCGGGTCTCAAACCCGTGGGCTCAGGCAATCCACTCACCTCGGCCTCCTAAAGGCGCGGGATTACAGGCTGAGCCACCGAGCCCGGCTTTATTCCATCTTTTTAGATCCTTTTTGCAGAATGAGTTGAAACAAATACCTTTCTGAGAGCAGAACTATAGGATTCGCTTATATTTGATTTACTAAGAATCTAGTTTCTTTTCTTTTGTCTTTTTGCTTTTGGAGGCCATTCCAGTCTTGAGTACTGGAGAGCTGCCCGAAGTTGGGAAACATTAAAACATTAAAAATGGTGGCCATCCTCTTTTTAGAGTCTTGGTTTAATTTTCCCAATTGGTTTTTCTATTTATGTCTCTTGGGCCTTTGGCTGATTGATCACACAGGGATTTGTCATATTGCCTTCTTCTTTGAATCAAATGTAGACATAGCAACTAAAAATAAACATGACGTGGATATTAGAGGAGCAGGGGCCTTCTTTGCCTGGGGAGCTAGGATACTTGCTTGCTGTTGCTAAGATGTTTTCTGGCTTTAGCACAGCATCAATCATTGGGAGTGCAGCTGTGTTTTTGGAATAGAGAGCTGATAGAAGTGCAAAGGCACGCTGATGAGTATTATCCTGAACAATGGATACTGATGTAAATCACTATGCATAATCTATAATATTGTCCCCATTTTTGTAAGTCTTTGTGCTATGATTGTGTATGATTAGCTGTGCTAAGAACTAGAAGTATGCCAAAGCATCATTTCCATTTTCAGAATAGTTTTGTCAGAAATCTGAAAGATAAGTAAATATACCAGACTGTTGCATTTCAGCTCTCTGTAGCATTGTGAGTGGCTAATGGTTTTGACAGTAGAATCTGGCTGACCATTAGATTCATTACTTTGACTTGATACCATTTTTTAATTGCATTCTGAAAAGACAAGCAGAGATTGAGTGTGAAGATTCCTTAAATAATTACAGGGGTGAGAAACTGTTCTACCCAGAAAGTTTGCCCTAGGAAAGAAGGACCTTTCTATAGGGCACTGGTTAAGAGCCAGCCTGCCTGGGTTAAGACGCTGGCTTGCCACAGATGACTGTGTGATCTTGGGGACATTACTTAGCTCCTTCATGTCTGTTTCCACATCTGTAAAGGAAGAGTAATGATAGTTTTATCTTACAGAGTTGTTGTGAGGATTAAATGAGTTAATATTTACAAATCCGTAATACTGTGCCTGGCACTATGTAAATTTTACCTGTTATCATTTGTCACTTATTATTGTACTTATGCAATATCATATCCTTTTTCTTGGTTGCCGGACTAAAGAATGAACTGGAAGATCAGTTCCAAACCTGAATTTGTTCTGCAGTGATTTGGCAACATTAAAAATGTCAAGCCAGAATATTTTGATTAAACCGTAGCATTTTAAAAATCATGACATTATTATAGGAGTCATCATTGTGTCTAAATCAAAAGTCAGTCTATATTTAGTGCTCTGGAATTTTTTCTCAAAAATGATTCATCTTTTGGCCAATGAATTCCCCTTTTTGCAATTTGTAAACCAAGTCTCACTTCAGCTTCTCTGCTTTCTGGTCCTAAAGAATTGCCTCTGCCTCGCTTTGTGATGTCAAAGAACGATGGGGAGATGCGATTTGGGAACCCGGCTGAACTGCATGGAGCTAAGGTTCAGGTTCCATATTTAACTACGGAAAAAAATTCCTTCAAGAGAATGGACGATGAGGATAAACAGGTAAACCATCTGAGCAGTCATGTTCATTTGATTCTGACCATGAAACCTTGTGTACAGGGCCTCATATCTGTAGCAAATCTCACCATCTGGAACACAATTATAGACTTGGAAGTGAGCCACTAAAGTTTCCGTGTATCAAGAAAAAGAGGTTGATGCATAGGAATTACCATGAGCCACCCATAGGCCCTTTAGAGCTTACTTTAAAGTAGAATTGTGTCTAAAATAAGGCTACTGATTTAATACACTTATTGATTTCTCTGGGTCAGTGGTTTCCTAAATGGGTTCTTTGCAGTGTAACTTCCAAGAGTTTTTAATAGGTCTTCTTCTCCAAAAGAAAGTCTGAAAAAAGGTTTCTCTGATTAAATGTGTTTGGAGAATGCTGTTTCATATCTTATTCTTGGGGGAAAAACTCAATCCTCCATCTTGGAAATTTATAGTGCACATTAACATGGTAAAGGCCCTGAGAAGTTCTGCAGTGAAGAAACCCAGAGATCTGTGCTTACTAAACTTTTTTCATCAGGGATTCCTTTCTTGGGGAACATATTTGGAATGCCATCTTGGAAAATGCTGCCATTACCCCTTTAGCAGATTTGGAACTAGAGTAGGAAGGATGGCTTTTAAAATTAAGCCACTAGTTGCAATAGTGAGATGGTGATTGGTGGGTACAAAATTCTAAAATCTCAGAAAGGGATAAATAGACTACATGTTAGTAAACCCTGTGGGCATCAAGGTATAGCTCATCTTTCTAATACAGATACTGAATCACACAGAGAAATCAAAGTGTACTCGACATGGTGTCTCTTGTAAGGTAAAGGAATTTGTTATATTTTAGGAAGACTTGAATCAAAATGTTTTAACAATGCAATGAATATTAACAATGCAATGGAAAACTAACTTCTATGGCTCATCCTGATGATGCTGGATATATGAGGTATTGCTACAGATATTGCATATTCCTAGTTTAAGGAAGGTGTAACATATCCTGTTGAACAATGTCTTGTAATGTTGCCTTCATGATTCTGATACATTTTTAACCAGTTCTTCAGGAATGTATTTAAAAAGGAGGGGAGGCTATAGGAATTTTCGGTCTATATTTTTTGACATGTTCTTCCACCAGCATTTGGTGAGAAAAGAGGGTCCACTGTCCCACAGTGGTTGATGCCCTGGGAATTTTCTAGACCCAGTCCCTGGCTGTGTAAATGTCGACACATCCTTTCACTTCAGGCTGAGTTTATGCTAGGCACACCCAGTCTGTGGGTGTGAGCTCACCCTTCAGTACAAATACATTTTACTTTTTCTTGAAAAAGAGTATTTGATCAGTATCTCAGACTGCATATTTCTCTTTAGATCAAGGGAGCCTGTGTAGTCTCTGTGTTCATTAAAAAAAAAAAAAAAGCATTGTTGCCTTTTTACTTGGGTATTCCAGAGTTACCAGCCTATTGGTTGTGTTTACCAAAAAAAGAGGAAACCCAACAACAGATGAGGTTGCTTACCTTGCCTAAAGTTCTACATCAGGTACATATTCAAATTAGGGTTCAAATTGCAGCTTGTTAAAGGCTTCGTCCTCTTATTTAAGAGTAAGCTAGTTGGAGTGGTTTACCCATAAGGATTGTTTTGCAATCTCTCATTGTAAAAAAAGCTAGCATTTTCTTTTGACATAGTAAGTTCTAAGAATATTTAGCATTATGCATTTAAAAATATATTTTAATATTCACATTTGTTAAAAGACTTGATAAGTATAAATCCAGGAAAATCCACAAAGAGATCACAGCTGGGGGTATGAATGTTATTTCATGTGATCAGTGTCTTGCATTTTCCAAAGGAAAATATTATTGGAATAACTTGAAAGTGTTTCAGGCTGGTTTTAGTAATTTAGGTAACTCAGTACTGATGAGACTTTATTCTCTGGGAGACTTTTGAATTCTCAGATACTGCTGTTTAACCATGCTGCATTTTTGAGAAAACACCCCCCCCATTTGTTAAATCAGCTGGGTCACCAGCAGTAGAGTTGCATTATGCTTCCTGCCTGCAGCTCAGAATGCCAGGCTTCTCAAGTGGTCGCCTCTGAACTCTGCTCTGGTTCTTTGAAGCAGGAAACACAGTCTCCCACGATGTCACCCCTCGCCTCCCCTCCTTCTTCCCCGCCTCATTACCAGAGGGTGCCCTTGAGCCATGGCTACAGCAAACTGCGGAGCGGCACAGAACAGATGCATCCAGGTAAGAGGCGACCTGGGGGTCAGCTGTCCCAGGCAGTGTCTTAGAGACTCCTTAATCTACCAGGCAGCAATGCCACCAGCTGCTTAATTTCCTGATTTAATTACTCTTGTCTTTGGAAACATGACTTGATTTAATTTTATATTCTCAAGGAAGATTTAAAAAAAATGAAATTAAATATATCTCAGTAATGCTTTGTCTCCTGTCCTAGAAATTAGTTCATCTTTAGACTTGTAAACAACTATTTAGATGATTTAGTCTTCATATACAGATTTCATTAAACAAGAACATAGCATGTTAAGGATTTGTATTTTTTTGGACTTGTTATTCCTTTCTGCAAATACACCAAGCATATTTATATAATAACTGCTTTTATGAAATTTCTTAAAGAATACAACTATGCAAAGGCAGAAGAGTTGATCCAACCTTTAAAGACTGAGCGCATACCTGAAAATATGTAGGTCTTGTGTTTTGGAATAAGGATTAAGGAAATGCTTGAGATAGCATTTTGCTGAGAGGTATGTAACGCGCACAGTTGTAGGGTTGCCTTCTAACTCACATTTATGCTCTGCTGGACTTGTTAGTGGTAAAATATGTTAGTTGGTTCTGAGGATGACTTGCAGAGTTGGCTGCTCAGGCTGCAATGCTTAAAGTGCCATAAATTTACTGCAGTGTGTTGTTCTCCTGGGGTTCAGACTCTTAGTTTAAGATATGACCAATTAAAGATATTCTTGAATGGATATCTGTACCCTTCCCCCTTTTTATTTTGTGGGCTCTGGCCCAAAATGACCCAGATTCTGCAGGTTTTTGCTGCACTGAAAATAGTAGTGACTTCTAGAGGGACACAGAAACAAAAGTGTGTGCTAGGCTAAACTAAAGAGAGGCTGTAATCTTGCAGAGAGAAACGAATATGGCATAATAGCAATAGCTTTTGACTGGAAGCAGGTGTGGGCTTCTGTGACTAGCTGTAGGACTTTGGGCAAGCCATTTGACATCTCTGAGCCAGGATTTTGTCTCCTCTCTGAAAATGGAGTAACAGTATCCTAGAGGGCTGTTAAGGAGGATTAAGTGAGAACATGAGTATAAAATCTGTTTGGAAATTAAGTTCTATGCACATGCAAGATGGTGTTGCTAATGGATAGTAGCAAAAAATCACTCTCCTGCAACTTAAGTATCCTGTTAGGGTCAGAAACTAAATGGGGTTGAGAATTCTTCATTTTTTTCTTATAGTTTTTCCTGCCTGATTTTCCTCTTGTTAGAAGTGTTTTTTTTTTTTTTTTTTTCCTATTTCTAATCTTATTTGAGCTTGGAAGTTGGTTTTTAATTCACAGATGAATCTGTTTTGTTCTACCAAGTCACTCTTGTCACCAAGTTCTACCTTTGATATCCTGTTAAAACTTGTCTGTACTCTCCTCTCTCTCTACTTCAGCCTGTGCCAAGGCTGTCCATGCCTTCATTCCCTTCTATACTTTTTAAAAAGTGAGTTACAATTTACATATGATAAAATGCACACATTTTAAATCTTAAATTTGAGTTTTAACAAATGGATGTGCTCATGTAACCACTACTTCGATCAAGAATAGAAAGTTTTCATCAAGCCTGAGATGCCCCTTCTGGTCACTCCCTGCCCCCCAAAGCAAGCACTATTCTGATATTTATCACCATTGGTTAGTTTTGCCTCTTCTAGAATTTCATACAAATGGAAACATACAGAATGACTGACTATACTCATATGTGTCTGCTAGCTTTCCCTCAGCATAATAGTTGAAATTTATCCATGTTGTTGCATCAATAGTTTATTTCTTTTTATTATTCAGTAGCATTCTTCTGTTGCTGGACATGAGTTGATTCCAGCATTTGACTATTATGAATAAGGATACTATGAACATGTCTGAGTCCTTTTGTGACACGCTGTCATTTCCTTGGCACCTAGGTATGGAGTCGCTGGGTATTAGGGTAGGTGTGTATAAAACTGCCAAACAGTTTCAGTTTACCAATGAACTTCAGAGTGATGGATGCTTTAGAATTTTTTTGTACACCTTTGATTGGAGAAAGGTGGTACTCCTAGTTCCTTGTTAAACCTTTTGTAAGGGGATCAAAGAATTATTTGTTTTGCATTGTGTTGCATGTTTTGGGTTTCATTTGGGAAGTAAGTCAAGTAATATTTACTTTTTAACCACCTGAGTTCAGGTCCAGTTGAGGAAGGAGCCAGAAATCAGACTGATAATGGCCTGAATATCAGCTTTGTTACTGATAGAGTTGATCAGAGTGCATTTGTGACAGAATGGACTTCAGATACTCACCTTATCAGTCACAGGCAGGCTTGGCGATCCCAGGCTTCTCACACAAGTAGCAAGAGAGAATCTGCCTCTCTTAGAAATGACTCCCCAGATAGCTGAATCTTCATCTAAGTCTTACTGATAAGATATATCTGTCTCTTCTAAGGGAAGGCCCCGTGGGTGAGGGATGGGCACCAAGGGCCAGATGGTGGCCTGCTCCCCCTCCCCCATGTGCCTCCCCTGGGCAGTAGTAGCTCTTATAGGAAGCAGAGGCATGTGGAATTCTCTTCCTAGGGAAAGCTTGTGACCATTAGGACTCCAACCACCCTACGGTTTACTGTGTTCAAAACCTTTCGGCAGAGCACAGTTGGTATTAAGGATTTAATTCAGTGTGCCATCAACATGGAATAATTTAACAAATCCTACTTCTCAGAAAACAATGCCTGCTACCAGCTGAGTCTTACTTTTAAAGATTTGGATTATTGTACTCTGTGTATGGGGTAGGGAGGGAAACCCCAGAATTTATTTATAGAGAATTGTGTATTTATTCTTACATGTTTAAGCTTCAGTCACCTTCAAATTTTACTCTGTTTGGCTCAATACACCTATTGAGATACTTTTTTCACGGCCCCAAATAGTTTTTGATGCCTTTTATTCTGCTGTTTTGTTTCACCTCTTCCATATCAGCAACGTGTTTCCCTTTGAGGACTTTTTTCTTTGGGGTGGGTGGTAGGGGATAGGGGTAGTTGCTTGGAGTGAGATTGGGTGAATAGGGAGGATGGGACACGGGGGTCATGCTGTTTTTGGCGAAAAACTACTAAACACTCACCATGGTGTGAGCAGGTGAGCTTGTAAATCACTCATCATGAAATGGGCAAACACATTGAAAGAATCTTCCCTCCAAAAATTTTAACTGAAGCAGAACACAGCCTTTCACAACAATGCTAGCTGGTACTCTGATGCCAAGGGGTTCCTAGAATAAGGCCTTCCCTTAGAAGGGACAGAATACTTACCTAGTGGGGGAAGCCTATACTACAAGGTGCCCACCTTCTAAAAAAAATAATTTTTTTTTTGGTACCCCTCGTATTTTTTTTTAAAGCAGTTTTAATACTTTTAGTCACTCTTAGCAGGTTCTGAAAATCCACTTAGTGGTTTTCCGGGCAATCATTTTGCTATTTTAATGTGTGTTAATATATTTTAATGTGTTATAATGTTATGTTCCAATTGCTAGGAAGAAATACAAAAAACACATGTGAACCCAAGAATGATTTGTTGTTCTTGGTGTGCTATTGTTGTACCTTAATTTTAAAAAGATCAAACTATGATAAACATGGTGCTATACCAGGCTGCTCTGCTCTCCACCTCATTTCATTTATAAGTAAACTACAGAAAGAAAGCATTTTACTTATTTATATACTTTTAAGAACTCGAACTATTAACCTACAACAATGAGAAATGATTTCAGGTTGGGTGATAGTGTCTCCTTTCTGTTGGAGCTGAATACTACCTGGTTATGTTTAACTGTCTCCCTGCCATATTGGCGAGGTCATTATTATGTGTTCTACAAGTAAAAGGAGTAAAAAAATAAATTCATTTTTGTGGCTTAAAATCTTATTTTAAAGGCAGCAATTTTTTTTTGAAGTTTGGTTATTGAATAATTCAGTAATAAACATAGAATACATATATTTAATCACTTTTATATTTTTTCCTACTTGCTTTTCCATTCTGTCTGATAAAGAAGATAGTGCCATTTATTTTTCAAAAATGAAATAAATGGTAATGTTGATTCTTAGTGCTTAAAATACATATTAGTTTTTTTTCTTGAGGGGATGGTGATAAATGGAAAACGTTTACATGGGGGATATGTAGATTTTCCTTATATTTAGAATTTGAACACTTATGACATGACGCTTTTCTAGCTATTGCTGTTTTCTGTTTCAGTTGAGGTTCTCACTGTTCCATCCTCACAATTTATTCATAGTCTTAATCCAATACAAATGTTTTTCTGTCTTATCATGAATTGGTTGAATGTCTTTATATTATTTAGTGAAATTATACCCAAGAGCATCAGGATTTGCCTGTTCTGGGGTTCCTGTGAGCATACACTCTTAATTCCATTGCCAATTTTTCCTTGAAAAACAGAGGCTGTATCTGTTTGATTGTGATGTCATAATTTTTGGGTGGCATCTTTGCATACCATGCTGACTTTCCCTCCTGTTTCAGCTCCTTATGAAGCCAGACAGCCCCTTGTCCAGTCTGAGGGACCCTCATCAGGAGGCCCAGGAACCAAGCCCCTTCGGCATCAGGCCTCCCTTATTCGGGTAAGTGATGATGTGGAGTGGTGCCAATGGGAGAGTGGAGACACGCTTTTAGACTTTGGGGATGAAGCTTTTTGATGGGCCTCTTTTTCTTTGCATGGAAGATATAAAACTGCCTCCTTATGCAAATGTTGTGCTTCTTGTTCTGTACGTTATATATTTTTCCAAATATTTTCTACTATGTATGTTTCTACTCCTTTTCAGAGTCTCTAGAATAAACCTGGTTGGTTCTTGATATTTAGTGTGTCTAATGTATCCTTCCACCTTCCCCTCCCTAGTTGGTAGGCTCCACCTTCAGAAGAACTTTGCTTTCTCTAAGGCAGCCTAACTTGTCTCTGCCTTATTCTTTATTATTACTCATTCAGTGCATTGTCAATTGTTTTCCATGTATTTTGTGCCTCTAATTATGTGGCAAACTTTTGAAAGAGGTAAGCCTTCTGTATTTTTTCTTAGTGCCAGGGCCACTGTTGTTTGGAGAACAGTTATTTTACAGGTGGCAGCGGCTACTGTTTCCTTTATGTAATAGATACAAAAATATTATGGCAAAAGCACAGGTGATGTCTCCTTTTCTTCTGGCTATACCACAGCTTAGGCAATTTCAGTTTCTCTTCTTTTTCTCTAGTGTTTTCCTTTGGATAAAGAGCTCTTATTTTTTTTTTTCTGTGTCAGCAGCTGTTTCCTTGTGTAGTATCTCTGGGTCCTGTGCTGGGGAAGTTATATTCTTAAAGAAGGGTGTGTGTGTGTTGTTGATATGAGAAATTACAAAAAAACTAGGTTTAATATTTCACACTGAAGACAAGAGAAAGTAGAGTGGTTTATATAACATTTCAATTGTGTAACTCAGGAAGGAGTATTTGTGCACAGAGAGTTCTACTCAGAATAAAAGCATGGTGTCAGACACTCCCATAAAGAAGTGGACTGCTTCCGGGCTCGGTGGCTCAACCTGTAATTCCAGCGCTTTGGGAGGCCGAGGTGAGTGGATTGCCTGAGCCCGTGGGTTTGAGACCCGCCTGGGCAACTTGGCGAGACCTCATCTCTACAAGAAATCAAAAATTAGCTGGGTGTGGTAGCATGCGCCTGTAGTTCCAGCTACTCAGAAGGCTGAGGCGGAAGGATCGCCGGAGCCCAGCAGGTCGAGGTTGTGGTGGCCGGGAGTGGCCACTGCACTCCAGTCTGGGTTACAGAGTGAGACTCCAACTCAAAAAAAAAAAAAGAAGTGGACTGCTAGTCTGAAACAGAATAAACGAAGTCTGAGGGAGATCCTGGTGTTCACTGAATACCTCCTGGGGATGGGCACTATGTTAGACATGTGACAGAGTTTGATCTTCTAAGGTGGTACTCTGTGTACAAAGAATTTCTTAAAGATAATAATTCAGCTAGTTATTTATATTTAACCATAAGATCTAGGTACTGCTATCCCTATTAGTATAGATGAGCTGACTGTGGCTGAGAGAGGTCAAATAGCTGATCTAAGGTTTCACTCATAACTAGTAAGTAGCAGAGCTACAAGTTGAATCCAGGCCTGTCCAATGTCAAAACCTGCACCTTTAGATATTAATGCTTTGTCCTATATTAGAGTCCTATATTGCAAGGAGACTAGGTTCTAGGGTTGCTGCATAAACAAATGTTGAGTGTAGTACAAAAATATTCTTGAAAGTGCCTTCTTGGTACCACACTGAATAACCAATATACCATTTTCTTCTGGGGACAGTGCAGCTTAGTTTTACCCTCAAGTTGGAATAGGCAGTTGTTTCTTCAGCTGAGCCCCAGATGGAGTAGTTGGCTGCCTTTAGAGGTCCCGTGGTACAAAAATATGTGCCTTTCAACATGAGAATCACATCCACTGTGGAGCAAGGCTTACATTAGCAAAGGTATCAAAGGCACTGGTATTCATCCCCAGACTCTCCAGGGCGTGACTTTGCAGGTTCCTGCAGTGTTCTGGCTCTACAGAGACCAAGTCCTGAATGGTTAGAATGATGGTCAAATAAGCAGTGAATCCTGAGCTTTCCCGTGGTAGGACAAAGTTTGCCAGACTCTTTCTACCTTGTCCCCAGGATGGGATGGTCATAGGTGCTCACCTGGATTGGTGCCCTGTGATTTCTCTTCTAATCTCTAGGTCCCCTTTTCTGCTGACAAACATGTTTCTTGAGTCCTTCACCCAACTGATATTTACTGAACACTTATTAGTGCCAGGTACTGTGTGGAGAATACAAAAATGATGTATAACACTGCTGCCCTCATGGAGCTGCCCTCATAGCACCTTGTGGAGCTATTAGAGACATGGTCATTAACCAAACTGTCACAGAGTAAATATGTAATTATAATATGTGATGTGAGAAGAAATTACATAGTGCTTTGAGGATGAAAATAGGGGAGGGGTGGGATGGATGTGACTCAACCTTGAGAGTTAGGGCTGACCCAAAAGGCTTCTGGGGGGAGCAACATTTGAGTTGGAATGAGAAAGATACATAGGTGTTAACCAGGTGAGGGAGTGGGAAAGGGGGAGCAGGCAAGAAGATGGTGGAAAGTGCATGTACAAACATTTTCTGTGTGTTTGGCATTTGAGCACATCATCTCTTTCAATGCCCACAAACTATCTTATGATGAGGTAATTACTGTTGTTATCCCATTTTTCACATGAAGAAACCTGAGGCTTAGAGCCCTTATATAATTTGCTCAATGCCATAGCTAGGAAATGGCAGGACTGGTGTTCAAGCACTGGCCACAAATCCTCCACTCTGGCTCAGGAACTGGATAGATGGTGATGTCATCTGTAGAGCTAGAAAGCCCTGGATGAAACACTGGCATCAGGGAAAGAACATGAGTTCAGTATTGGATGTCAGGAATTGAGCTTTTGAGATAACCCAGAGGAGATGTCAGAGAATTGGTAGGTTATATGGGTCTGGAGCTTTGGGGAAAGCTGAGGCTGGACATAGGTATTTGGTAGCAATTGGCTATCAGAAGGTCTCATGGTATAGTACAGAAAAAAAAAAAGTTCTCACCCAGGTCTAGCCAAACTCTGTGTGACCTTGGGCAAATTTCTTCTCTATTCTGTATTGTGAATGACTTCAAATGGATTGCACAGTTTATTGTAACAATCTGCAACTGTCTGAGTATCGTAATATTTGTTTGGCATCAGTGGAGGTCCCCCACCCCATTAAGAGCATGGCCTTCTGTTTAAGATGAGTGTAAGGGCCTGCTCAGGACAACAGTCTGTGGTTTTCATAGTTGATGTGTTTTTCTTTCCTCAGTTCTTAGGTTTCCTTCTTATGCCTGTTAACTTGGCTTGGCTGGACTCCCTGTTCCAGAAAGCAAAATGCCAACCTGAATTAGTCATGTAGATGATGGGATTTGAAGTGAAGGTTTTTGGTGGCAAGGGATTAGTGTTTATTGGGCATGGTGTTGGGCTAGCCTGGGTGACTAATTCCCCTCATGTTGCCATGTTAATGTGCTGATGGCAAATTCTTCTAGCTTTCTGTGTGGTCTTGTATTTGAGTCCTTCCTGCCTTAATTAGAAGGGGGCATGGCCGCTAGGTCCTGTGGGGAGGGCTTTAGGGACCCCTCACTGGTGCTCTGGTGGCCCATGGTCTTGGCATTTTAGAGGTTCTTATGTCAAATTCAGTGCTCAAACAGTGGAATGAGTAGTCTTTCTGCTTAATGTTTTAGGAATTTCACTTTTGTTCAGGTGTTGGATTTTTTTTTTTTTTTTTTTTTTGCTTTGCGATTTCAGATACTAAACATATCCTATGTTGGTGGATGGTTGATAATTATTTGTAAATAAATTATAACTTTTATTTCCTGCTTCATCTGTTATCATGTGTTTAGGGTCAGTTTGTGGTTTACTTTTCAGTTATCCTAAACATTCAGGTGATGTAGTCATTTGTAATTCTGTTGGCAGAGGACTTAGAATTGTATCTTCTGCTTCCACTGTACTCCACTGCCTCTATTTTTGCCAAGCTTGCCAGAAAGTTTGTGTCAAGTCCTTGGCTTATTTGACTTCTTGGCAGCTTTTGACATTGACCACCTTCTTGAAATGCTCTTGTCATCTGGTGTCCATGATGCCAGCTCTCCTGGTTTTCTTCCTGCTTCTGTGGCTCCCTTTTCCTGAGCTCTCTTTTACTCCTCTTTCATTTGCCTGCTCCTTACATGCTGTGATCCCTGGGCCCACTTCTCTCTCTGCTTCCTTTTTAGCTCCATGATGGCTGATGACCACATAGCTCTATCTGCCAGACATCCTCACTTGAATGTCCCACTGTTCAACTGACATATCTTTCCCACCAAACCAGCTTTTTACCCCACTCCTGGCTCCACCCACCCATGAGCACGGGCCAGAATGCTGGTCATTGTCTTTGACTCATCTCCCACTACATATGCCTGATCAGTCCCAAGTCCTGGACATTTTACTTTCCAAATAACTCTTGTCTGTCCATCTCTCTGCACATCTTGGTTCAGGCCATGATCCTCTGGTCACCAAATCTTTTATACTAGCCTACAATTCTTCTTGCTTCCACTCTTGCCTTCTTTCAATCCATTATTCCCACTGCAGACAAAAACAATCTTGAAAACACAAATCTGATCATCCTACTGAATTGATGGCACTCTCTGCCCATGGCTCTCAGTGTGTCATCCACATTCCATCCCATGTAGCTTGCAGGGCCCTGCTCTCTGGCCCCTGTATACTTCTCCACCCGCACAGCTCACTGCCACTCTCCCTCTATGCTCTGGCTATTTTCCGTATTGTCAGTGTGGGAACCTTACTTGTCGCCTTCAATTTTGCCATCTTTGTTTTCTTCTTTGTCTCAGTTTATCTTTGCTTTTTTTCTCCATTGAGAACATGAAGTATAAGAGTCTTCTAATGTCTTCTTGTACATGTGATGTTTCCATTCTTAAAAGAAAAAGATTCATTGCTCATCTGCTCATTTATCTGTGAAATTCAGCCAGAGGGATGGAAACCTGATGATTATTGGTTTCCCATCTTAGAGGCAACCAGGGTTGCCTGTTTCTTTAGTTCATTTCAGGAATGTTTTATGCATATTAAGGCAAATATAGATATTCATATGTATATATTTATATATAAATAAACTATTTGCAATATATTTTTACCTGATTTTAGGGAGACAGGTTTGGCAAATGAACTATCCTTCCATCTAGATCTCACTAGGAAAAATTATCTTTTGTTTTAAGCCAAAACATACTCATCCTGAAGATAGATGCTGTTGTTTTCTTTCTGGGGTACGAACATGACAGTTTCCTGGAGCATATTCTCAATACTTGCTGCACTTCTTGGTTCAAAGATAAAATCATGACAAACAATTTAGAGACCTCTGTCACTCTGTCATTCCTGGTGGGGGGTGGCGTTGGCTGTATTTTTGGTGCAAATTTTCTAATGAACAGGTAGAGGAGGGGATGTTATGCATCGCTAGCCGACACCCTATTCTTCTAAAAGTCTGTAATTTGAAAGTGTGTACTTAACTTTGTTGTTTCCTTTCTTCCCTGAGTTTCAGCGTATCTCAGTTTCTTGCCATGCTTCCTCCCCTGGACATAATGTAGGCACTTACGTCTAGAAGCAGATGATCTCTGCTCCTTGGGTCCCTCTTGGAATGGTTCTGAAGAGAAAAGCCAAGTATGTAAAAGTTGACAGAAGTAAATATTTCTGAGGCTCTATTCGAGTGGCACTGGCATAAGTCAAAAGAGAATTGGTAGTCACAAGTAAGAGAGTCACATTCTAAAAGTTTTGATGGAAACAGGAGGAAATAATCTTTCTGGAAGCCTGAGGGAACTTTTTGTGGTATGAAAGATATTGTATGGGTAAGCTGGACCAACATACTTGGAGGATATGGAGAACAGAGGATGGAGAATGACTGATGGATTGAGATGGGATTGAGTGAGGTGAGTTAGAGTCGAGTCATGAGAGAGTTGGTCATTTGAATTTGGCAGCGTGAAACAGGTAAACAAGTGGAGCATGCTAGGTACTGCCTCAGTCACTCTGGCTCTCTAGTAGGTTGGACCCACTAGGGTTCTTTTGCAGTTCAGGAATTCTCTACCAAGGCATCATTTGGTACATGTACACATGCGTGTGTTTTCCATGGGGCCTCAGGCATTTTCTTCCTTCCTTTTTTGGGGAGTCGGGGTCTCACTCTGTCACTCAGGCTGGAGTGTAAGTGGCACAATCGTGTCTCAGTGTAGCCTCCAACTCCTGGGCTCAAATCCTTCTGCATCAGCCTCCCAAGTAGCTGGGACTACAGGCATGTGGCACCATACCTTGCTGATTTTTATATTTCTGTTTTGTTTTGTAGAGGTGAGGTCTTGCTATGTTGCCTAGCCTGCTCTCAAATTCTTGGGCTCAAATGATCCTCCTGCCTTGGCCTCCCAAAGTGCTGGGATTACAGGTGTGACTACCACAACTGGCCTCCCTCCTTATTTGTAAATCTTTCCCTTCTCCCTAGTCTGAGAGCACTGACCTTACTCCTGTGAAACACCTCTGTAGTCACTTCTGTACCATGTCACTTCCACATTTGGCTCTCGTGCTTTCCTCCATGCCTCATGTCAGACTCTTAGGCTGATGAGACATCTGAAGAAACATGCGTGAGTATGCCTATGTGTGGGTTAAGTTAAAAAACCTGTGTGGTGGAGAATGAACCATCTGATGATGGCCTCCCTCCTCACAGGGCCACAGTGATAGAGCTCAAAGGTTTTGGTTGCTTGCTTCGGATTATACAGTGAACACAGCTGTTAATTTTTTTTTGGTTCTTGGGTTGTGAGCTTTCAGACACACTTATTCTTCAGGGCAATTGAAGATTTAAAAAATACGTCAGAAATTCAAAAGACACAAAAAAGGCACAGAGTGAAAAGTATCCCTACAGATTTCCCCCTGCCTTTAGCCACCCATCCCAGGGGCAATACAACCCATTTATTTTGTATAGTTCTATACAAAGCATTTTATTTATTTATATAATATTGCATATGGACGTCTTCTTCATACACAAGTGAACATAGTCATTCTTGTATATAATTACATGTAATATACGCAAAATATATAGTTCTACCTTTTACACAAATGGTAGCATGCTATATAGCTCATATACATTTAGCACTTTTTTTAACAATAAGCTTTTAATGGTCTGTAGCAGTACAAAACACTTCCTTATCTTTTTGTGTTTTTACAAATGGATAGTATTTCATTGTCTACACCTTGCATAATTATTTAGCTGGTCCCTTCTGATTGACATCTGGTCCTTCCAATCCCAGCATTGTTTACAGATATATGGGATCAGTTCCCAGAAATGAAATTATTGGGTGAAAATGCCTACACATTTGTAATTTTTGATTGCAGTTTTCAAGTTGGAGGTGGTAGCAGTTCATGCGCTTGCCAACAATGTATGAAAATGTCTGTTTTTTCATACTCTTGTAGACACAATGTGCTAACAGGTTGATGGATCTTTGCTAATCTGATAGGTGAAAAATATATCTCAGTATAGTTTAACTAGCACATCTCTTTATTAGTGGAGTATCTTATGTTTACAAGTCATTTGTATTTCCTTTTCTGTGAGTTTATCCATATACAATGTCACTTTTTCTTTTGGATTATTGATGTTTTCTTATTAGTTTGTTATTCTTAACAGTATGAAACCAGAAATTGGTACCTCTTTTACTTTGGGCCAGAGAGATGCTGTAGTGTGTGTGGAAATGAGGCCCTCAAAGGAGGTTAGAGACCCCAGCTTCTTTTCAGTTCTCAAGAACCCCAGTTCTGCAACAGGGGTTTCCTGTTGATAAGATCATGGCATAAAACTGAATGACTTAGTTTATGGGTTACATATTAGGACTTTTAAAAAGCCTCTGTTCTAAGAGCATTCAGAGCTGGGCGTGTTAGCTCATGCCTGTAATCTCAGCTCTTTGGGAGGCAGAGGTGAGAGGATTGCCTGAGCCCTCGGGTTCAAGACCAGCCTGGGCAACGTGGAGAGACCTCATCCCTACAATAAATAAATAAAAAAAATTATAGCGCACGCCTGTAGTTCCAGCTACTCAGAAGGCTGAGGCAGAAGGATCGCCGGAGCCCAGCAGGTCGAGGTTGCGGTGGCCGGGAGCGGCCACTGCACTCCAGTCTGTGCAAGAGTGAGATTCCAACTCAAAAAAAAAATTAGGGGTTCAAAAAGCCTCTGCTGTTAGAGATGATAAATGTCAACACTGTGGGGGTAGGGGAGAGGAGGAAGAATGGGTTTGATGCATTTTATAAGTATCATATGCCTTTTTCTTGAGATCTTGTTTACCAGATTTGCTCCCCATTTTATTTTAGACCCTAGCTGGCCTTTTACACCGTCTCCTAGCGGGTCAAAGGTTGCTATGTCCTCAGCATGTTCTACTTCACTGAATCTGCTGTAAAAGCCACAAATAGCCAAATGGGCACTATTAGCACAAGGAGGCCCTATTTTGCTTATTCCCCAGCCTCCTGCCTGCCGATTTCCTTGACCTGCTTTTAGTTCTTTTTCTGGCTTTCTAGCCCTTATTTTTGAGGCAAGAAACATTTTATTTCAACAGATTCTGAAGTTTACTTTTCTCAGTGTAAATCATGTTTGGCTATTTCTTATTGCATTCCTCAGGTGCTTACTATGCCCACACTTCTGAACAGTGAAAGAGATGTTAATTACTTGACTTCTTTGCTGGCAGGCACTTGCACTCAAAAGGCAAAAACATTTTGTGTTACACAATGAGAATATCATAGAAACACTGGATTATTGAAAGAAAGATGTCCTCAGGAAATAAGAAGAGGGTACCTGAGATATAAATTGAAAAATGTTTATGGGAAAAGACATGCATTCAGTAAGTATCAGGACCAATTGGGGTATTGCCTTAAGGCTTTGCCAAATTCATGATTAGGCACAGTAGGGTATGGAAAGAGGAAGGTAAAAATGGTAGGCTGGTTCACACTAGAATTCTAACATTGATTTAGTGGTATTTCAGCAGGTTGGCTAGACTTTTTGTTTTTTGTTTGTTTGGGTTTTTTTTTGAGTTGTAGTCTCACTGTGTCTCCCATGCTGGAGTGTAGTGGCATGATCACAGTTTACCACAGCCTCGACCTCCTGGGCTTAGGTGATCCTTCCATCTCAACCTCCCCAGTAGCTGGACTACAGACATGCACCACCACACCTGGCTAATTTTGTATTTTTTGTAGAGACAAGGTCTTGCTATGTTGCCCAGGCTGGTTATAAACTCCTGGGCTCAAGTGATCCTCCTACCTCAGCCTCTCAAAGTGCTGGGATTACAGGTGTGAGCCACCATGCCCGGCTTTGGTTAGACTATTGATGAAAGCAAATGAGCACATTTTATTCGTGGTTTCAGTGTTGATGGTTTTTCCCATAAGGTGTGGAGCATTGCATTGAAGGCTTATGGTGGTCAGGACTTTCATGGTAATAGTTAGGTTCCAGTGATTTCATAGACAAGGAACACCTCTGATTTATCCTCTGAGATAGAGCCAAAAACACCAGATTGAACCCCTGGTCCCAGGCAGTACTTTTATATCTGGAAAGGAAAGGTGTTTAATTCTGCTTATTCCTTGGGACCTTTTGGTTTCAGTTATGTACTAGGCTATGAATATGGAAGCCTTCTTTACAATGGCGTCATCTTAATCCCTAGGTCCGTCAGTATTTCCCTTGATCTCAGGTGAGTAGGTAGTATCATGCTCTCAGTATCCCAACAATAGTCATTACTAACTGAAGTGCTTATTTGGTCCCAGTGCTGTACTGGCCCCTTTCCATTCTCCCGGCAGTCTTGCAAGGTAGGTATCACATTTTCCATTTATCCGTTTGGAGATGCTTGTTAAGTGGCTTCTATGAGCCAGCCAATTTGCCAGGGGAGCAATGAGGACTACACAGTCCTTGCTTTCTTTTCTTTTCTTTTTTTCTTAAAGAAAGATAGATTTATTAAAGGAAAATATGTTGTGAAGGGCACTATGGGCAGGACAACAGAAACAGTGTCTGCTGTCTGCTGCTCACAGTCTTTGCTTTCAAAGCACTTGCAGTCCAGTGGAGGAGATGGACTCAAATCAGATGATTCCACGTATGCATGTAGAAGTGAAAACTGATGACTGAGCTAAAGGCAAGAAATCCAGCTTAAGGCCATGCAGTCAGGGAAGGCTTCTCCAAAGAAGCTGAGATATGACGGAGGAATAGGAATTAACCAGGCCAAGGAAGAATGGTGCTGAGAGGTGAGGCGAGAAGTGGAGGGTTTCGTGCATGTGCCTGGACAAAGGGTGCACCTTGATCAAGGTTCTAAATTGTGGGCAACAGAATCTCCTTTGGCTAGTGTAGGCAAATAGTGACTTATTTATTTTTTAATTTTTTTTAAAGGAGAACAAAATTTTATTACTGCTTATCTGTGGTGGAGAATTAGGGCTATTTTTTTTCTTTTTTAGGGTCTTCTATAATTTCTACATTTTCCAAAAACAATGATAGTAATAAATAAATGTTATAAAATTCACATTTGTTAAAAATCAACTATCATATTAATGTTCTTTTACAAAAAGTCATGTAACTATAATTCATTGCTTTAAATGCACATAGTAAAGTTGCACTAAATATATATAAATATTAGTGTACTTTGAGATGGTTGTGATTAATTATAGTAAGTGTATAAGAACTAATTTATCCATTTGGAAAGTGAGTTATAACTCACATTTCTCAATAGGAAATGTTTATTATCACAAAAAGAATTTAGGATTTTGAAGGTGGGTGTAAGGAGAATTTTATCAAAGACAAAGAACTAAGATTTCTCTTAACTGCTCCATTAATTCTTCCTCCTGGAAACCACTTCAGCTCCTCAAGGATCTACGAGGTCTTCTGAATTGTATGTTCTTTCAGTCCTTAGGTTGTTAAGTTGCTTCTGAAAAATACTGATTTATAATAAGGCATGTGGATAGCCTAAGTCTTTGGAAGGGCTGAAGATACAGACTCTGTTCTGAGTTTGCAAGAATAGCCCCCAAACCCCACAGCAGAGCTGGGCTGCTGACTTTGCCTCTGCCACAATCAGAAAGTGACAGCACTGGGAAACTCGGTGTCAGCTCCAGATCCACACCACACATGACTTAAGCAGCCAAATGAAAGCTTTGTCCCTTGCCTCTTTCACCATGTAAACTTGGGCCTGAATCAGTCTTCCGTGGGTGTCTTCACATGGAACCTAAGTCGCATTTGAAATTCTAGCAGCAAAGATGCTTGAACAGTGGAGTGTGCAGCTAGCCAACCTGTGCAGTGCAGGGAATTATGCTAAGAGGAGGTGGAATGAATGGATGCTGAGTGAACCAGTTTACCATGTTTGGCATGGAGAGTAGACACATTTGAAGAACTAAAAGAAGGCCTCTGTGGCTAGAGCCCAGAGTGGGAGAGAAGTGAGGCTGGAGAAGGAGGCAGGGTCCTGTGGATGATGTGATTGCCTTTCAGGAAGGAGCTGTTGGCTCCGAAGTTAAGTCACCAGTTAGTAACTGATAATCCCAGATTAGAACTCAAGTCTGCCTGCCTGTAGAGCCTGTGCTCTTTTTGCACCTCCAATCAGTGGCCTCATTCTCCAAAGCAGTCCTTAAATTTAGCCCAAGTTCTCAGTGCATCTGTTTTCCATCCGAACTCAGGCTGTCTTGAGTGTGAAGAACATAGTAGAGAAAAGACAGGCAGCCTTGACCTGACCAGCAAGGATGGGGGTGGGAATGTCATTACACTGTTAATGGAAGTCTGTAGACTTGTCAAAGTCTCCTCTTACTGCTGATTTCTCATTTTCTCCTGACTTTCTCCTCTAACCAAAGAGCAAAGTCCTGATAATCGTGAGGGAAAAATGCCCCTCTGGAGCAGCAGATCTTGGCTTCTGATGGAAGAATTAGAGATATGGTTACTAACAAGCATTTTTTATGTTAGTCAAAATAGTGTTAGTGCTACATACTAAAACAACAGTAAAATGCTTGAATACTTGCTTTGTATGACTGTCTCTAGGATTCTTGCATGATGTCAGAACATGCCAGATGCTTACGTGCAAAAATTATGTGAGAAATAAGATGGTGCTCTCGGTATAATTTATTAGTTCATCAGCCAAAAACTATAACTAAACTAGATGCCTGGGAGGAAGGTATAAATATAGCATAGTCATAGCTGAACCTCAGACCCTCAACCTGCAAAATTGCTGCAATGATTTAGGCATTGTGGTGAGGTTCTTTCTGAAAAAGAAGCCCTACATTTTTCCATGATAGATGAACAGATAGAAGAGATAACTAGAGAGCTTGATGATCAGGAGTGCGTCTCTGGACTTAGTTCATATCCTGGCTCTAAAATTTACTAAGTGTGTGGTCTTGGTAAATTATTTCCCTTACCTAATCCTCAGTTTCCTGTTCTGCACAATGGGAATAATGGGACCTACATCACAGGGTTGTTGTGAAGATGAAAATGGATCCTGTGTACTTACAGTGTCTGGCACTTAGCAAAGTAATGAATGTATTACCTAACATTCTTCTATGTCTATGGTGATAGTTAAAAAAATTTAGCTTACTAAGCTGCAACTGTATGTTGCATATTAGGCTCAGAGAGGTTCCTACAGTTTGGCAGTCAGCCTTCTAAGCTGTTGAAATTAGACCTAAGTAAGTTTGGTAATATGTGGTTAAAGGCATCTTTGTGATAGATCACTAAGTATGTGGGTCACTGCCTGGAGAAGGAGGGCACATAACCCTAATAAGGGTACTTGATCCCCAAACCAGGTGAAGTAAGGACCAATGGGAGGCTCAAATTTCACCTGTACGATGACCACTTATGTACTTAACCCTGAATCGTAGCCCACATCTTTTATTTTTTAATTTATTTTTATTTTTTTGAGTTGGAGTCTCACTCTGTCGCCCAGACTGGAGTGCAGTGGCTGTTCCCGGCTACCGCAGCCTCGACCTGCTGGGCTCCGGCGATCCTTCCGCCTCAGCCTTCCAAGTAGCTGGAATTACAGGCACGCGCTACCACGCCTGGCTGATTTTTGATTTATGGTAGAGATGAGGTCTCGCTGCCGAGGCGGGTCTCGAACCCGCAGGCTCAGGCAATTCACTCACCTCAGCCTCCCAAAAGCGCGGGATTACAGGCTGAGCCACTGAGCCCGGCTACCCTACATCTTTTAAATAAAAAAATACTTAAAAGAAATCCGAGGGGAAAAAAAGGCATCTTTGTGAGTTTATTTCTCTGAACAAATGGATAAGGTTAAATTGTTATTTTAGGATTTAATTTTAACTAGCTTCTCTACAGACAAAACCAGAAATTATTTATTGCAACTTCTTGTGACTCTATAATTATTTTGAAATAAAACTAAGATAGTTTTTAAAAATTCTCTATCTCCATAGGTAAGCTGTTATAATACTAAGTGACATTGTTTGATAAATACATACAAAATTCAGATTCAATTAGTATAGGAGAACTCAGATTAACCTTTCTGTCTCTGGACTGGGATTGAGAATGTGTTCAGTCATTTGTTTATTCATTCAACAAATACTTATTGAGAGTGTCTAGGCACTTTTCTAGGTGCTTGGGATACAGCAGTGATCAGAATAGAAAGCATTCCTGCTTTCATGGGACTTGTAGTGGGAGTAGGATGAGAGAGAAGAGAGAGCATAAACAAGATTTATTAAGCATAATATAGAATGGTTTAATGTTAAAAACAAATTTGCTGAGCTCTGTCTCCTTTCCTAGCTCCTTTTCTTCATTCTTCATTTAAGTTCCCCCACAGTTTTACCCTAACCTTCTTTTAAAAATTTTTTTATTATATACATCTTCCTTGGGAATCTTTTTCAAACCCGTGAAAGATGAGCCCATATTACCCAAACATAGAAAGACTGCTGTAAAAACAAATCAACATTCTGTTTCTATAGGTAATCTACATCGACAATTAAATTAGAATTAGAGAATTAGCTGGGCTCGGTGGCTCAGCCTGTAATTCCGCGCCTTTGGGAGGCTGAGGTGAGTGGATTGCCTGAGCCTGCGGGTTCGAGATCTGCCTGGGCAGCGAGACCTCATCTCTACAATAAATAAAAAAATCAGCCAGGCGTGGTAGCACATGCCTGTAATTCCGGCTACTCGGAAGGCTGAGGCGGAAGGATCTCCGGAGCCCAGCAGGTCGAGGCTGCGGTGGCTGGGAGCAGCCATAGCACTCCAGTCTGGGCGACAGAGTGAGACTCCAACTCAAAAAAAAAAAAAAAAAAAAGAAAAGAATTAGAGAATTGTGTTGGGCTCAGAATGGTCTAATGCTACTAGGTGCTTAAATTGCAAACTAAGGTACCTCAGGCTTCCATCTCTAGTGCAGGATTAGCTGTGCCATTGAGGACTGGGCAGATCTTCCTTTCCTATGGACCTTGCTTGGAGGATAGTTTAGTTGGGGGGAACAGCTGCTATAATAATTAGGCCTCACATTTAAATGACTTACAACAATAGGTATATTTCTCATCATATTATAACAGGTTGGCAAGTGGCTTTCCTCCCCATGGTGATTTAGGCACCAGTGCTCCTTCTGTCCTATCACTCTGTCATTGTTTATTCAGTGGGCAGATGGGGGAGAGAGAGGAGTGCCATAGGGTACTAGTCCTGCCTGAAAGTGGGGCAGGTCACTGGTGCTCGTATTGCAATGACTACAACTCAGTCATATGGTGATATCTAACTGCAAGGAGGGCTGGAAAAATCTCATTTCTGGTTGGGTAGCCACCCAGTGACATTTCTACTTTAGGCATGGTAGGGCGTGAATTAGTGGAGAGCATCTGCCATGGTCCCACATATCAGCACTGCCTTTATTTGCCTCTATGACTTCTTTTTTTTCCTTCAGCCCATTAATCTTTAGGCAGATTAATATTCACTTGGGCTATAGTGTAGTCTCACCAGCTTGTTAGTCATTCTTTTCCTTAGGATAATTGAGTCTTCTCACAGCTTCACTCATGAGATCATGTTTTGATCAGTGATTGCCCGATGGTAACCTTAATTTTTGTCAGAGAAGGTGTCCTTATATATTCACTGTGGGCTTGATGTGAGCTTTTACGACTCCAGATGGTTTGTTTACTAAGGCCCAAAAGGACACTCTTATAAGATCATTACATCCTCAGAGGTGAAATGGCTGGACTCTGAGGCAGCATTTTTAGGATGCCTCCAGGATGGGATTGTATTCTAAACAGAAATGTTCTATGGTTGAAACAATATACACACCCTTTTAAAGTTTTTCCTGACAATGTCTCCTTGCAATTCATATTATTCAGCTGTGCTTGGTTTTTAAGATAGTTCAGGGGCAAATGTCACCTTTTGGGATTGTATTAATAGTATTATTTTTTAATGAGTCTTCTGAAGTCTGTTTTATTATAAACAGGCTGTATTCCCCAGAGATAATAACTTGCAGTGCCAAATATTTGCATTTTTCTTGAAACAAAACCAAAGGGCTGAATGTTTTAAATATAAGCAAATCTAATTCTCCTGTGTCTAGAGAAACTGTATAATGAACCATATGTATGTTGCTTAAGCAGACAGATGTGGAAGATTTCTCTCTCTCTCTTTTTATTATTTAAAAAAAATACTGGCAGAGTTTAAAATTGGCACCAAGTAGCAAATATCTCTGCTCAGCCAACAAAACCACTGGAGCTGGGGAGGCCTCTTCGGGAACATGCAGAAGTGGAGCCTTTTTCCTGGTTCTGGCTTCTACTTGGAAGGCTAAAGCTCTACAGCGCATTCATCCTCATTTTTCAATACCTTCATTTTTACAATTAACCATTCTCTCTTAGGTGACTGACTTTTCAGATCCTCATCTGAAAGTTGTGTTGATTGCTATGGTTAATTGTTGAGTTGGCTTGGAGGAGATGGGTCTGTGCATATAGGGCCTGCGATGGGATGGCCCCTAGCTGCTGCCATAGAGATGCTGACTCCCAGCCCACTTCCGGAATGGGCCTTCCTCTGGTGGTGGCCTTATGGCTGTTTTCTATTCCTCTTCTAGTCCTCCCTATCTCTGGGCCACCTTTACCTCTGGCTGGGATTGCTGATATGTTCTTAACTTGTCTTCCTGCTTTTAGTCGTGCCCCGTCCACTCTTCTCATTGAAGTTATCTTTCTGTAACACATATCTGATTATTTAATTGCCCTGTTTAATACTTTTCTGTGGCTCCCTATTGTTGTCTAGATACAATCTAAACCCCTTAACTTGGTGTACCTGAGCCTTCATGACCCAGGCCCTGCTTTCTGTTTGAATTATCTTGAGGCAACTCCACTAAAAGCCACCTTGCACCAACTGGCTGTTCTAACTATATGGAGCCCAAGGGAGCTACATTCAAGAGATGGTCATTTTCTCTCATGTTTTGGTGCCTTCTGCAAATGCTGTTCCTTTTGCCTGCCTTGTTCTGCATGCCCTACTCTCAGACTTTCTGATTCACTCAGTGTGAGGCCTGAGAGTTTGTATTTCTAACAAGTCCCCAGGTTATGCTGATGTGGGTGCTATGGGAACCACACTTTGCATAGCAAAACTCTAGAGTACCATGGCTCATTGAAGCACTTACCTTACTTTTTTGAGATTGCCTGTTTGTCTTTCACCCTCACTGGACTCTAGGCTTCCTGGGAAAAAGAATCTGTTTGCCCATCAGTGTATCCCTAATGACTAGTATCCAGAATGTTACTGGTATTCAGTATCTGCTGAATGGGTGAATGAGCAGGTCACTATTGATGCAGCAAGGTGCAAGTTATTTTGCTTTTTGTCATGGATCAGCTTTCTTTTGAAATATTTCAGCTTACTGTGGATGTCACCACCTCATTCCATGTGCCCTTATCTGACCTTGAAATACTTAATGGTTATCGTACTTGAGAAACCCCCATAGAGAACAGACCATAGGTGAACTACAGGAAGACATACAGGGAACTTCTTTTGTTAGATCTCAAACTTTAAAATATGAAAATGGACTCAGGCTTTCTTTCATTAAGAACATCATAGTGTTTTCACATCTCTTGCAGTATGAGACATATCTCTGATCAGGCATGGTGGTTTACACCTGTTATCCCAGCACTTTGGGAAGCCGAGGCAGGAGAATCCCTTGAAGCCAGGAGTTTGAGACCAGCATGGGCAACTGTAATGTGGTAGCCCCAGATCTGGGAGGGCTTGTTCATAATATTTACCTGTTCCAAAGAAGTCACCCAGAGGTCCAGCAGGGAGAGACATTGGTTTATTACACTTATGGCAGGCACCAATGGCAGTGGGTTGGTGATGAGAGAATCTGTGCTTTGAGACAGCACAGCAAACAGTTTTATAATCAAGCAAGTTAATTATTCAAATTCCTATATAGTGTTTACAATCATATTGATTAAGACTGATGACTACATTGTCTTTCGGTTGCTTGGCTACCTGCGTCCTGTAACTCATTAACCCCATGACTTCAAGCAGTTTTATAATCAAGCAACTTAATTATTCAAATTCTTATACGGTGTTAACAATCACATTGATTAAGAGTGATGACTACATTGTCTTTAGGTTGCTTAGTTACCTGCATCCCTTTAGGTTGCTTGGTTACCTGCATCCCGTGGCTGGTTAACCCCATGACTTCAGACGGTTTTATAATCAAGCAACTTAATTATTCAAATTTCTGTACAGTGTTAACAATCATGTTGATTAAGAGTGATGATTACATTGTCTTTAGGTTGCTTGGTTACCTGCATCCAGTGACTCGCTAACCCCATGACTTGTTACAGGGAATATCCATATTTTGCAGAGACCAGCCTTGGCTAGGAGCTGCTCCTTGAGGGAGGGGCAGAAAGAAGCCTGATATGGAGGCAAGAGGCAGTGCCTGGACACTTACCCACAGCAACATAGGGAGACCTCATCTCTACAAAAATAAAAAAATAAAAATAAAAAAATAAGCCAGGGCTGTGCTTGTAGTCCCAGCTACTCAGGAGGCTGAGGCAGAAGGATCACCTGATCCCAGAATGTCGAGACTTCAGTGAGCCGTGATCATGCCACTGTACTTCAGCCAGGGTGGCAGAGTGAGAGTGAGACTCAAAAAAAAAAAAAAAAAATCACACCCCTGAACTTATTCAAGCCTGTCAGTAAGTAGACCTCTAGACCTCACACTTTTAATATCTGTAATGCACTTGCTATGGGGCTGTAGGTGGGATAAATGAGAATCTGATGCTACTCTAGCTCTTCAGGTTGAAACCTGGGTGGAGATATTTAAGAACATTTAAAATGTTCACTGTATGATACTTACCATCATTTTCATAAAGGTTCGTATCCTGCAGAGACCAGCCTTGGCTAGTTGGTCTGTCTGTCTGTCTGTCTCTCTCTCTCTCTCTCTCTCTAAGTTGGAGTCTTACTGTGTCACCTAGGCTGGAGTGCAGTGGCATGCTCATGGCCACCGCAGCCTGACCTACTAGGCTCATGTGATTCTTCCACCTCAGCCTTTCAAGTAGCTGGAACCACAGACATGTGTCACTACGCCCGGATAATTTTTTGATTTATTGTAGAGACGAGGTCTCACCAAGTTGCCCAGGCTGGTCTTGGATCCCTGAGCTCAGAAAATCCTCTTGTCTCCACCTCCCAAAGTGCAGGGATTACAGGTTTGAGCTACCACTCCCAGCCCATTAAATCAATTTAAAACATACAGTGAGAAGCAAGGGAAAAGAGATTGAGATATTGCAAGTTGGTAGAAGAACTGCGCTTCATATGTGTTATACAGTGTTCGTATGCCCACTTCCTCTGCTGTAAGGCATTTCTGGTTTAATGGGGGTAAGAACTTGTCTTGCCATCTAAGGTTTTCTTGAAAAGGAGGAGGAGTTTGGGTTCTTATGGGAATCCAAGAAATGAGGACCAACGAGTGGCCCAGCGTCCATAGGATTGGAGTTCTTGGCTGCTCATGTTTGTTTTGCTATTAGTGGACCTTGTCCTAGTAGTCTTGAGTTAACGTCACTGTGCACTTACATTTGGCTGTCACAACCTTCTTTTACCCCATGCTCTTTATGTCACATCTCTACCTACATCACAGGTTTTACTGATCATTGGTTCTGTCTCCCCCAGAACTTTGAGCCCCACCTGCCCTTACTCTGTGTCATGGCCCCACTGTGCATCTGTTCATCGTCTACTTTCTCTGCTTGTTGGCCTTTATATTTCTTATCCACGTCTCTAAGAGTGAGCATCTGGCCTAAGTTATTCTTGTAAGAGAAGAGCTTTCCATGCTAGAGCATCCCAAAGGCCGCTGTACTGTGTGCCTACTTACCCTTACTCTGAGTCAGTCAGGTGAGACCAGGTGTGAGGTGGGTCATGTGTCCCACACATGACTGCTGAACCCACCTTTGTAGCAGAGTGGGGGGATGGGCAGTGCCCTCTGTCATGGTGGTGGGCATGGCAGGTACACTGGAGAGCTCTTTGACTCAAGGAATAGGTAGGATTTGAACAGGCTGGGATCAGGAGAAGAGTGTTCTGGGAAGAAGACACAAATCTGACCTATGAGGAATGAGTATGTGGGAAGGCTGGGGTACAAGGGTCCCCAAGGCCAGGTGAAAGAGATGGAACTTTTTGTTAGGTGACAGGTCATCTCTGTGGACTTTTAAGCAGGGGAATCAATCACCATCTCTTGTCAATTCCTTATTGCTATTGTCAGAATAGACTCAAGACCTGCTAAGAGGCCACTAACGCCACTCAAGAGTGAGATGATGTGAAAGAGGAAATAGAGAGCAGATGGTCATGGGACTGGATAAAGCAAACATGGGCTGACATGAACATCTACAGGCTGTGGCAGCTTCATTATCAGGAGGGAGGGGTAGACTCCAGGGAAGTAGTAGCTTCTATGTCAGAACCAGGGAATGCAGCAGGCCCAGCACACAACATGGGCATTTCTTTTCTTTTTTTCCCCAATGGAACTGCATTTTCCTAAAATTGCAGACCAGTTACAGTGAACAGAATGGTGACCATCAAGGAAAGCTGTTACTCTGGTCTCCTTTTTGACCACAGCAACTATGGGGAAGCAGCTTGAACTTTGATAAGGGTAGCCCAGCACAGAGAGCTCTGTGCCTTCATTCACTGGGAAATGCTGGGACAGAGCTTTTGACCTGTGTCCCATCTGCTTCAGGAACTGTCTCTGACACTTAATTGTTCACTCCTACGCATCTGCTCTTGTCTGTCCTGCCCATGCCCAGTTTTTAGGTTCCTTTGCTCCAGCTAGTTCTGTCAGGGCTAACCTGGAGGGCAGTGTTCCCATGAGTTCTTCATAGTATAATCTGGCTGATAATTCAATCCAATTCAAGCCAACATCCTCCACCCTGTATTCAACCTCCAAAACCTGGTCAGACATCTGGGTTCATTCAGAAAGTGCTGCTAGGGTATGGCTTTGGAATCTGGTGGGAGCATTTTGAAAGGTTGTGTGGTCTGGTGGGTGCTCAGATTGGCTTTTGATCTTCCCTTCTTGCTTTCTTTATATTTGTGTCCTACTATAATCATAAGGGGTTTCTGAAAAAATTCAGATAGATACAGTTTAAAAAATCCTAATATGCAAGAACCTGACTTTGAACAAGATATTTTTAAAAAAGAAGGCTATCATTTTCTGCCTGCAGGACTTCACTAACAGATATGTGCAAGTCCCTTGAGCTCTCTGAGCCTCAGTTTCCTCATCTGGAAAATACCTGTTTACCTCTTAAAAGTCTTGGGATGCTCAAATGAGGTAGGAGTTATGAAATGCTTCGTAAATTTCAAAGTACTCTGTGATTTTAGCATATTAACTAATGGATAGTGGCTTCCTGGACATATAAAAGTGGTTTGATTTACATTTAGTAGAAGCTCTTCTAGTATTATATTTACTACAAATGAGTAGCATCCATATAGCTCTCAACTTCCTTATGTAACCTTTCTGACAAAAGGACGCGGATGATTTTGAGGAATAGCCTCTTTGCTGGGTGCATTCTCACTCAGCACTTCTGGGAATATCTATTCTATAGGCAGTATTTCATCTCATCTTGGCCCTCCCCAAACATCCTTAGCCCAAGGTTTCAGATGTTAAAGTAATAGATATTTTACTTCAAAGATGACATCTCAAGGTTATATCACAGTTCAAAATTTTAGTCTCCTTTCTTCTCTGAACATTGTCTTAGGGGAGACAGGTGTTCCTGGGAAGAATTAATTCCTAGAACGGGGTGTGTGTGTGTGTGTGTGTGTGTGTGTGTGTGTGTGTGTGTGTGTGTGTGTGTGTGTGTGTGTGTGTAAGGGGGAGGGTGGGATGGAGAAGGAGATGACTGGCTGTCTTTTCTAGAGCTAGTGGGTATAATGCCCTCCCAGTGATTAATTCCTTGGCCGTGTGTTCAGAGGCAGGCAGCTTGATGGCTTTTTTGCAGTGATGCCCCTCCCTTTCTCTCCTACTCTCATTTTATCCTAAAGCCTCATCCTTCTTGTGTTCACCTCTTGTTTCTATGAAGGTCGCTTTTTAGCAAGTAGCACCTTAATCTTAGGTTAAATGGGAGTGATAGAACAAAGGCATGGCTCCTCCTCCCAGCATCACCGTTTCGCTTCTTTCCTCAGTGCCTACCATACCTTTGTTTTCTCTCACACTGTTTCTCTGGTTTTCTGGGTTCTTAAATCTTCGCATTTGACGTGTCCGCCCTCTAGCGGCATGTCTGATGCACCCCTTGTTATCCTGTTTATTGTGGTACTGACAGCTGTTCTTACCGCCCAGCTCTATTACTAAGTATTATCTCCAATTCACAAATGCAGAATGAGAGGTTCAGTGGTCCCGACTTGCCACTCTAGTAGGATCTGGAGACATGGGATTTTAACCGGAGCTTTTGACTTCCGGATTTATACAGTGTGATTGCAATAGTAATATAGAATATGTGGTTATAGATGTTCTAGTCCCCACATCCCTCATCATGGTTTAAAAGGAATCCAGATTACTTTACTGTCCACTCAGCTAATCTTATATGATCAAAATGTACGGAATAGTTGAAGATAAGATGATGGTCCTTTTTTTAACCCTCTCATCACATAGGAAAAAGTTTTGTTACTCACTAAGTGTTCAGTATTTCATGCTCAGTCCTGTTAACAACTTTGGGGAATACAAAAAAGTATAAAGCATGATTTCTGCCCTTAAATTGATATTCTACTTACATTCCAGTTATGAGGCAGTTAAATTTCTTCCCCTTAGGAAAAAATTAAGTATAATATGTAATAACTTTTATTGGCATTTAATTTTTCTACTTCATCTCACTAAACACAAGTTCTCCAAGCATTTACTTTTAAATGTATTTTTAAAGTCCTTTTCAGTGGAGAGAGAACTGCAAGATAGCAACAGCAGCTATCCTGATGAACCCTGGAGGATAACAGAAGAACAGCGCGAGTACTATGTCAACCAGTTCCTGTCCCTTCAGCCAGACCCTAGTTCCTTCATTTCAGGTGAGAACATGGTCTCCCCAGGCACTGTTCTCATGGGAACTGCAGTCAACATCTTGAGAAATAGTTCACGTAGAATGTGTATGGCAACCTTCTGTGATTTCAATTTGTTTTCCTCTAAGGTTGAATTTCTTATCAAGTATAAAGCATGCAGGAAAAAAGTTGGCAATGACATTTGGAAAAATTATGTTTCCATTTCAAAGAGGTTAAATGGGAATCTGGGGGAAACCTGTTCCAGACCTTGTACCTTTTTAGCTGAAGCAATTCTTGAAGTGGTAGGGTGTAGCACCAAGTGGATGCCTGTAATTGCTTCCTCATTATATTAGAGTTAGAGCAAGAGCAGAAGGTGGTCTAAAAAGGAGCTGGTGTCACAAGGCTCCTTACATTACATATGTCTTCGAAGTTCAAACTCAGGCTCATTTTCTTTGGCTCAAGTGTTTCTCTTCTGGTTTTCCTGAGAGAAATTAAAATGTGGGAGGAAAATTGGCTGGCACGTCAGATCTGGGTTGTCTTCAGACATATGCATTCCTATTGAGTTCTCATGTAAAATTCAGGCTGAGGGGAATTGATTTAATTCCTGTGTGCCTATATTTTACCAGGCTGAAGCCTAAACAAACAGTGGAATAGTAGTCTGGAAGAAAAATTCATAAAGCTTTCTTTTTTGTATTTCAGTTTGAAGAATAACACTATGTCCTTGATAATTGTAACCTGTCATATTGAAGTGTGAACTAAGACTAGTTTTCTCTTATGAAACAAAGTGTGTAATTGAAATATAGTTGTATAATTAACTGCAAATGTCATTTACTGATTGGTGGTAATGGCCTTATTGAAGGCAGAATAGTGTAGATATAACAAATTCATGTTGACATTATGATTTTAAAAAATAAGCAGAGGCTCATATTGCATGTATTGACTACTCGGCTAATCTCACCCTCTGTTTAAGTGAGTTTCCTCACAAGGTATGCAGATATTTACCCAAATGCAGATAGGTACCTGTTAGAAATGTTTTTGTTTTTGTTTTTGTTTTTGTTTTTGAGTTGGAGTCTCACTCTGTTGCCCAGACTGGAGTGCAGTGGTCGCTCTCGGCCACCGCAGCCTCGACCTGCTGGTCTCCAGCGATCCTTCCACCTCAGCCTTCCCAGTAGCCGGAATTACAGGCATGCGCTACCATGCCTGGCTAATTTTTGATTTATTGTAGAGATGAGGTCTTGTCAAGTTGCCCAGGTGGGTCTCGAACCTGCGGGCTCAGGCAATCCACTCACCTTGGCCTCCCAAAGTGCTGGGATTACAGGCTGAGCCACCGAGCCCAGCCTTGTTTTTGTTTTCTTTTAACTTTTTTATTTTGTAGAATTTCAAATGTAGATACAACTAGACTGGCTAGTATAACACACCTCTGTGTACCTATCACACAGTCTTGATGATTTTCTTTTATTTACGGTCAGGCACTTCTTAATGATGTGTTGGTTGGTGAATGATAGATCACTTATATGAGGGTAGTCCGTAAGATTATAATGGAGCTGAAAAATTCTCATCACCTAGTGATGTCGCATCCATGGTGAAGTTGGAGCACAATGTATTACATGTTTGTGGTGATGCTGGTATAAACACACCTGCACTACTGGTCGTATTAAAAGTTTAGCACATACATTTATGTCCACTACCTAATACTTAGTAATGATGATAAATGACTGTGTCACTAGTTTATGTATTTACTGTGTTGTACTTTTTATTGTTATTTTAGTGTATTCCTTTTTATTAAAAAAAAAAGTTAACTATAGAACAGCCTCAGGCAGGTCCTTCAGGAGGTTTTCCAGAAGAAGGCATTTTTATCATAGGAGATGATGGCTCCATCCATGTTATTGTCCCTGCAGCTTCTGGTGGGATAAGATGTGAAGGTGGAAAGCAGTGGTATTGGTGATCCTGACCCTGTGTAGGCCTAGGCGAATGTGTTTGTGTGTGTTTATGTTTTAGTTTTTAACAAAATTTAAAAAGTTAAAATAATAAAGTTTTAAATAGAAAACTATAGAATAAGAGTATAAAGAAAATATTTTGTACAGCTGTGCAGTGTATTTTTGTGTAAAGCTAAGTGTTATTACAAAGGAGTCAAGTTAAAAAATTAAAAATTTTATAAAGTAAGAAACAATAGTAAGCTAAGGTTAATTTATTATTGATGCAAGAAAACACTTTTAAATAAATTTAATGTATCCTAAATGTCCAATGTTTGTAAAGTCTACAGTAGTGTACAGGAATGTCCTAGGCCTTTAGATTCACTCACCACTTACTCACTGACTCTCCCAGAGCAACTTCCAAGCCTGTGAGCTCTATTCATGGTAAGTGCTCTATGTGGGTCTACCATTTAAAAAATATTTTAGGCTGTGCATGGTGGCTCTCACCTGTAATCCCAACACTTTGGGAGACCAAGGCAGGAGGATTGCTTATGACCAGGAGCTTGAAACCAGTCTGAGCAACCAAGCGAGATCCCGTCTTTATAAATAACAACAATAATAATAACAACAATAATTATTTTATACTTTATAAATATTTCTACTGTATTTTTTAAAGTTTAGATACACAAATACTACCATTGTGCTGCAATAGTATTCATTACAGTAACACGCTGTACAAATTGGTATCCTAGGAGCAACAGGCTATCCATCTAGACTAGGTCTGTACTAAGTAGGCTGTACCTTCTAGGTTTGTGTAAGAATATTCTACGATGTTCACAGAAAGGCAAAGTCACCTGATGCATTTCTCAGAACATATCCTCATCAGTAAGTGACACGTGACTGTATATCCCTTATCAGCCCAAGTGATTTTGAAGCAATGACCATACCATTTTATTTGAAAAAAATATTTCAAAATGTATCTCTAAAGATAAGGCCCCTTAGAGTTTGTCATATTCAGTGATCTATCACAGAAACAAAGAACAGTATACCACATGTTCTCATTCATAAGCGGACCCTGAACAATTACCATAATACTTTAAGAAAGGGATTGGCAGTAGTGGTATACTACCAGGGCGGGGGGGGGGGGGGGGGGGGAAAAAA
>NW_007248811.1:440222-493367 GCF_000164805.1 Carlito syrichta
TCAATAAGGGTTACCTGATCTCAAACCAGGCAAAGTGAGGACCAAAGGGAGGCCCAAAGTTTACCTGTATGATGATCACTTGTGAACCTAATCCTGAATTGTACCCCACATCTTTAAAATAAAAAATATGAAAAATAAAGATAAGGCCTCTTTTAAAAAACATAACCACAGTTTATTGACACATGTTTAAAAAATGGATTCCTTAATATCATCAAGTCTTAGCCGGGCTCGGTGGCTCAGCCTGTAATCCCGCGCCTTTGGGAGGCTGCGGTGAGTGGATTGCCTGAGCCCGTGGGTTCGAGACCCGCCTGGGCAACTTGGCAAGACCTCATCTTTACAATAAATCAAAAATCAGCCGGGCGTGGTAGCATGCGCCTGTAGTTCCGGCTTCTTGGAAGGCTGAGGCGGAAGGATCGCTGGAGTCCAGCAGGTCGAGGCTGCGGTGGCCGGGAGCGGCCACTGCACTCCAATCTGGGTGACACAGTGAGATTCCAACTCAAAAAAAAAAAAAAATCATCAAGTCTTCCTTGTTCAGATTTCACTGATTGTCTCACGAATGCCTTTTAAAAAAAGTTTAATCAAGACCAAGAAAGGCTCATATGTTGCAGCTAGTCGATGTCTCTTTTTTAAAAAAACATTTTTATTGAGATATAATTCACATACCATAAAATACACTTGTTTAAAATGTACAGTTCAATGGCGTTAGTGTAGTCACAATCTAAGTTTAGAACATTTTATCACCCCACAGTAAGTTGCCTATTTGTTAGCAGTTATTCTCTGTTCCTGCCTTCTCTACCCTCTAACCCTAGTAACCACTAATCATCTTTCTCTAGATTTGCCTGTTCTGGGCTTTTCTTATAAATGGAATCTCATAATATATAGTCTTTGGTGTCTGGTCTCTTTCACTTAACATAATGTTTTAAAACACTCATTCATGTTCTAGTATGTACCAGAACTTCATTCCTTTTTATGACTGAATGATTGTATGGATATACCTCATTTTATTTATTTATTTGTTGATAAGCGTATGGGTTGTTTCCACTTTGGGGGTATTAAGAATTAATGCTGGCCGGGCTTGGTGGCTCAGCCTGTAATCCCATACTTTGGGAGGCCGAGGTGAGTGAATTCCCTGAGCCAGCGGGTTCGAGACCTGCCTGGGCAACTTGGCAAGACCTCATCTCTACAATAAATCAAAAAAAATTAGCCGGGTGTGGTAGCGCACGCCTGTAGTTCTGGCTACTTGGAAGGCTGAGGCGGAAGGATCGCCGGAGCCCAGCAGGTCGAGGCTGCGGTGGCCGGGAGCGGCCACTGCACTCTATTCTGGGCGACAGGGTGAGACTCCAACTCAAAAAAAAAAAAAAAAAAGAATAATGTTGCTATAAACATTTGTGTACAAGTTTTTATGTGAACATATGTTTTCATTTCTCTTGAGTATACTTAGGAGTGGAATTGCTGGATCATACGGTAACTCTATGTTTAACTGTTTCAGGGACAAAGTGTTTTCCAAAGTGTCCCTTTTTATGTTCCCACCAGCAGTGTGTGAGGGTTTCAGTTACTTCGTATCCTCACCAACACTTATTATTTGTCTTTTGATTATAGTCATCCTGATGAGTGAGAAGTGGTATCTGTTTGTGGCAACGATTTGCATTTCTATGATGAATAATGATGTTGAGCATCTTTTCATGTGCCTATTGGTCACTTGTATAACTTCGTTGGAGAAATGTCTATTCAAACCCTTTGTCATTAAAAAAATATTGATTTTTAAGAGTTCTTTATTTATTTTATATACAAGTTTCTTATCAGATACACGATTTGCAAATTTTTTTCTAGTCTGTGGCTTGTCTTTTTATTTTCCTGATGGTGTCCTTTGAAGCACAGAGTTTTTAATTTTCATAATGTTCAGTGCATCTACATTTTTTTTTTTGCTGCTGCTTGTACTTTTGGTGTCATATCTAAGAAACCATTGCTTAATCCAAAGGATGGAAGTTTACATCTGTATTTTTCTCTAAGAATTTATAGTTTTATATATTATATTTAGGTATTTCACACATCTTGAGTTAGTTTTTGTGTATGGTGTGAGATAGGAGTTCAAATATATTGTATTGAATGTGAATGTCCAGTTGTCTTGGCATTATTTGTTGAAAAAAAGAGTTTATAATACTGAGTGCTGTCTCACAGAAACAAAGATCTGAGTATCACATGTTCTCACTTACTGATAAGTGGACCTTGAACAACTATCTTAATACTATAAGAAAAGGATTGACAGTGGTGGGAAACTATGGGGTGGGGCGGGGAGGGGAAGGGAGGTGGAATTAATGGTAGTCAATATCTGTCTGGGGAAAGGGGGGCACACCTCATCAACAAGGGTATCTGCACAATGCATATTTGTATACCTAACCCTTAACTGTACCCCACAATATTAACATAAAAAATATGTATTAGAAAAAAAAGAAAAAAAAGACTCATTCTCCCAATTAATCATTTGACATTCTTGTCAAAATTCAGTTGCCTGTGAATTTAAGGGTTTATTCCTGGACTCTCTGTTCTGCTCCACTGATCTACATATTCTAATGTCAATACTGTGCTGTCTTGATTATTGTAGTAAATTTTGAAAATGTTCTTTTCAGTTTTATTAGTTTTGATTTTAGTTTTTAAGGGTTGTGTTTTAAAAGATTAATTTAACTTTATTTTATTTTAAAGATGTGGAATACAATTCAGGATTAGGTATGCAAGTGGTCATCATACAGGTAAAGCTTGGGCCTCCCTTTGGTCCCCACTTTGCCTGGTTTGAGATCAGGTACCCTATTGATGTTGTACCCAGTCCCACCCCAGCAGTATCCTGCTACTGCCAGTCCCTTTCTTATAGTATTATAGTAAATGTTCAGGGTCCACTTATGAGTGAGAACATGTGGTACTCTGTTCTTTGTTTCTGTGATAGATCACTGAGTATGATAGACTCTAAATTAATATAACTTTGTACTTACATAAAATATTAACATGGTTTTAAAATTGAGTCTATAAAACAAGCTATGCCCAAAGAAGTCTGGCATCTGTTCCTAACCCTTTTTCCCTATTCCTTCCTTGTCCCTATAAGTAGCCATCTTTTTATTAATGGTTTACCAGTCTGTTTTTAAAATAAAAGCAAATGCATATACATATCTATCATATATGTGAGGATACACACACATACATGATAGACATATATATGCATTTGCTTTTATTTTAATGGAACATACGATTTAGATTTTCTCCATTTTGCCTTTTTCACTTAACACTATATCCTGCTGATGATTCCATAGTAGTATGCAGAGATACTCCCTGTTCCCTTTTGTAACTGTATACTACTAGATTGCATGAATGCATAATTATTTATTCAACTAGTCCCCTGTTGGGATTATTTCTAGTATTTTGCTATTACAAATATTTTTGCTGTGAATAGCCTTCTTCATGTCTTTATATTTTTTTTCAGTGTATAGTTAGATAAATTAGAAGTGAGATTACTAGGTCAGAGGTTAAATGCACATGTGATGTTGCCAGATATTGCAAAACACCCCTCCATTAGGGTAGTGCCATTTTGTAAATCCCACCAGCATTGTTGAAGTATGCCTATTTCCCCACAGTGTCATTATTAGAGTGTGTTATCTAACTTTTGTATTTTTTCCCATCTGATAGGCAAGAAATCATATCTTTGTGTGGTTTTTTGATTTACAGATGACTTATGAACAAGACTGGACATTTTTTTTCATGTGGTGGTTAAGAGTCATTTGTATCTCTTTCTGTAATCTCTCATAGCTCTGCTCATTTTTACATAGGGTAATTGGACTTTATTTTTTTTTAAATATGTGTATCAGTATATTAACATTTAATCACTGAACTGTCGGTGTTTTGCATAACTATAGCTTACTGGTCTGAGAGACTCCTTATAATAAAAAGTCTGAATCCATTTCTTTTTTGAATCAGAGTCTTATTCTGTTCTGCAGGGTTAGGAGCAGTCAGAGTGTTATCCAAAGGCTGGAGTGCAGTGGCATGATTAAGGCTTACTTGCACCCTTAAACTCCTGGGCTCAGGCAATCCTCCCACCTCAGTCTCTTGTGTAACAGGGACTAACAGACATGTGCCATTACGCCTGACTAATTTTTTGATTTTTTTAAATAGAGATGAGGTCTTGCTATGTTGCCCAGGCTGGTATCGAACTCCTGGGCTCAAGCGATCCTCCCGCCTTGGCCTCCCAAAGTGCTGGTATTACAGGCATGAGCCACTGAGCCTGGCCCTGAGTTCATTTTTGATACTTCACTGTGACCATTTTGAAGCCTCACCCTTCCTTCTTCCTCTTTGTACTACATGTAGCTCTTAAGCAGATCTGAAGATGGCTTGAGAAAACAAGGAAAGGAGACTGGCTTGGGGTTTTTATGGTGATTTGGGGGTGGGGCTAGAGCGAGGGGTTTCAGCACAAGGTTTGAACTTCCCATCAGCACCAAGGATAAACTGTCTCCTCAGCTCCCTCCTTGCAGGCAGCACTACAGCACATTTGAATTTGTGAGTTACCAGCTTCCCTAAGGGCTCCACCTAACCTCTCTGGTATACTATGTTACAACAGTCTCTCTGTACTGTCTGAAGGCCAGGTCAGATAACTAGCTGTGGGTTTGAGCCTAATGTGCTTTGAAGAAAGGAGATCAAGTGGGAAAACAAGTTATAAAATAGCTGGTAAATAGACTTGCAAGACATTTCTGACAAATGTTTGACGAGGTGGCTGTGTTGATGACCAAGAGTCATATGTCAACACTATTTCCAAGATGCCTTGGGGGAGAAGTCTCATTAGTTTATAGGGAATTTTGCTTTTGATCCTTAATAACCTCTGAAAGGAAAATAAGTCTGCTTTAGGTCCCATTATAATCCATTGTTTTAAGGTCAGCTAGAAAACTTGTGATTGCCATAGAAAGACTTTTGACTTTATTTATTTAGAACAGAGCTTGTGGGTTTGATTTGACTTTTCTTTGTTTGAAATTTGTTGTTTACATTTTTAGTAAAATTTCTCAGATTTTTGGTAAAAACAAAACAAATTAATTTATGTGACTTACATCTGTCGTGAGTATTATGTCATTGCTTCTTTTGCCCTATTCTAATTTATATATTTTAAAAAAAGCTGTTCAGCTGGGCTCGGTGGCTCAGCCTATAATCCCGCGCCTTTGGGAGGCTGAGGTGAGTGGATTGCCTGAGCCCACGGGTTCGAGACCTGCCTGGGCAACTTGGCAAGACCTCATCTCTACAATAAAAATTAAAAAATCAGCCGGGCGTGGTAGTGTGTGCCTGTAATTCCAGCTACTCGGAAGGCTGAGGCGGAAGGATCACCGGAGCCCAGCAGGTCGAGGCTGTGGTGGCCGGAAGCGGCCACTGCACTCCAGTCTGGGCGACAGAGTGAGACTCCAACTCAAAAAAAAAAAAGAAAAAAGAAAAGCTGTTCATATGTTGCTTTTAGTCCCATGATTTATAGTTGCTTTGAGCAATAAATGTGATTATGGTTATACAGAAGAACTTGCTGAATGAAAAAGAAAAATGATGATTCACTTGTATATAAATGTGAAAGCTATTCTAGATAGGTTATTAATAATTTATTTAAATAATGGCTCTTAACAGGTTCGGTGGCCAAGAATTTCTTCACCAAATCAAAGCTTTCCATTCCAGAACTCTCCTATATATGGTAAGTGCAATTAATACCGCATGATACCATACCATCACACATACCCATCTTTTAGCTCATACCTTTGCATTTTTAAAAGTCTTATCTTTGAATGATTTTTTAACAGACTAAGAGAGTGAATGGAATTCAAGTTTTTGTTGTTTTGAAGATTAAATAAGTTATCATATGAAAAGCACAATGAACAGTGCCTGGCATATACTAAGCACTATAAGTATTAACTGTGATATTAGAAGTAACTTCCTAATTATTATCCCCATTTCAGATCCCTTTTCAGTCTAGGCAGTTGTGGGCATATGAAACTTGCCACATTGTAGATTTTATTTTCAGATTTTCTGTTTGGTGTGATGCAGGTAACTAGAGGACCTTGAAAAGCAATTCTTTATAATAGTTTATAAGGTCCAGGAATATTTTGGAATTACATTAAATTTGACTATTCTAGTAGCCTCTGAGTTTCATAAATTTGGCTGGTGTTTATCAACTGGGCCCTAGTTCAGACTTGCAGCTGCAGCATCCACTGCACCTTGCCACAGCTCTGGCTCTAGAAAGGCTGTGCTGAGCTGGTCCAGATGGCTCTATATGCATTTATGAAGATGCTTGGTGTTGCTGTGAACTCCTGGCTGTGTGTGGGATCGTTCTTCCCCAACAACGGGCAGGAGATCACACTGCTATAAATATATCATTAAAAACATCGAAATATTTATATAAGCGTTTTGCATGAGAATTTACAAAAATATGATAGGATTTAAAATTGTTTGTCATGTGTTTTGCATCTTATTGAAAAACTATTCCACTGACACTTGTGCATGCCAGTGTATCTGGGATTTTGAGCTGGGTTTAGGTTCTTCAACAATATACTCTGGCGCATACATACATACATACATATATATATATATATATATTTACAACAAGCCTTATATTAGATTCTAAAGTTAGGAAAAAGAAATTATTATTTTGAAAAGAATACAATCTGTGTTGGCAGAATTCCCAGTCTTTGTATTGTCGGCACGAGGCTTCCTATCTTTATGTCGAGACACATCAATGAAAGTTAGATGGTATTCTCTCCATCCAGCAGCTCCCTGACTCTTCACCCTGGGAACAGCTATTTCAGGACTGGTATACTTGAAATTAGAGGAAGGGAATGGGGAGGGAGGAGGAGGAGGATAGAAAGGGAGGAGAAAGGGAGAGGGAAGGGAGTAGGAGAGGGCCAGGGAGGGAGGGGAGAAGGGGGAAAAGGAGGAAAATGAAAATGGTCTAAAGGAAGTTATGGAGCTTACCTTAGAGATATTTTTTCTTCCAAATGGTAACATGTTTCTAAAATAATTTTGTATAAGTCTTACCTCTACTTGTCATAATACAAGTATACTTGTCTCTGTACATCTAAGAGATGGTTGAGCACATAGGGTCTTAGTTACTTTGGCAAACCAGTTTCTTTTGTGCTGAGTAAATGTCTGTGCCTTTTAGTGGGAAATAATGACTGAAGTGAAGAGAAGCCTTTTCAAGACTTTCCCTTTCATCTTTTTTGTCTTATCTGGTTCCAGTCTTCTCTAGTTGTTAGTTTTATCCTAAAACAGAATGCAATCAATATTTATTGAGCTTACTTGTATTTTTCCAGGAGGGAATTCTCAAGCAAAGACCAGTGTGATGCAAAAATTTATATGACCTGAAAAGTTCAAGGTTTTCCCTTAAAACTGAAAACTGAGTAAACTGTTTCTGTGCTCCGAGTAAACTGTATAATGACTGGGACAATTATAAAATTCCTGACCACTCTTCCTCTGCTTGTTTTGACCACTAGATCCAGGCTCTTTGCATCATGCAGCCTGCATTTACTGAATGACTGTCAACTAACTGGGGAAGTCTGGGCATCGTTTGTCTTTTTGTGCCATAGTTTCTTGTCCCATGTCCTCAGCATTGTAAAACAGACTAAACAGGGAATCTGAAGTATTTAAATTTTTATTTATAAAATGTTAAGGCTGAGGTGGAAGGATCTCCTGAGCCCAGTGGGTTGACACTGGGGTGAATGTGCGTGTGCCACTGTACTCCAGCCTGGGCGATAGAGTGAGACTCTTTCTCAAAAAAAAAAAGAAAAAAGTTTCTGATGCCAGTGCTATCAATCAACATTTTTCTTCTGAGATTTCAAATGAACCTAGCCAGGAGGATTTGGAGATCCTGCAGTGCCATCACCGGAGAGTATGGAAGTTGTGTTTGCATGTTTGGGCTGAGTAACTTTTCCCCTAAGCCCCATGATAGGTACTCATGGCATTTGGTATGTTTAGGGAGCTTAGTGATGTTGACTGCGATGGAGCCCTGACCCTGTCTGAGTTTTGTGCTGCATTCCATCTCATTGTGGCCCGGAAGAATGGCTACCCACTGCCTGAGAGCTTGCCTCCAACTCTGCAGCCAGAGTACCTGCAAGCAGGTAAGGCCTCATCATAAATCTGAAACCTTAGATACTTTCCCTCCAGGCTTTATAAGAAACTTTTGTTTCTTAAAATGGTATCCAGACACTTTGGGGGGGGGGGTCCTTGGTATCTCTCTATAGTTATTTTTAAAAAAGGATATTAGACTTTCACATCTCAAAATATGAGTAATATGGTTGATCTGGGTGAATGTGAATTATATGTTTTTCTCATTCTGGTACCCTTTGGAAGGATTTGAATCAAAGACACTCTTTCGTGATCGTTGAAGAATAGGCGAGTGCTGAACCTCCCAGCTGATATAAAATGAAGGGGAAGATCTTGTAGTGACAAGTGCTGACTTGGTATCTTTAGGCACACCCTAGTATCTCCAAGTGGCCGTAGGTGATGGAATGGAATAGAACTTTTATCCCTAATTAAAAAGCTTTAAAAAATTACATGCAGTGAAATGTGCGAAGTGCTGTGACCTTAAGTGTACACTCGATGAATTTTTATATATGTATACACCCATGGAATTACAATCAGATAAAGATATAGAACATTCTAGCACATCAGAAAGTTGGAATAGATCTCTATTTGTCTTTCTCCTCAATAAAACAGTAACTCTCAAGCTGCTATTTTGAACCCTTTAGAAAGAATCATGGTGAGTATAACATTTATATTAATTCCTTTGAAAGATTGGAAGAGTTAATAATGTCTCTTGGCCTTTTCAAAGGCAGTGGGCACTGGCCTGATTTCCATTATTCAGAGAAGTATGATGTTCTTTGAAAGGATCCAGAAATAGCTGGTGCTTTCAGCAACCTTTCTTACTTTATAGGAAAGGGCTTGTAAAGAAATGAGAGCTTAGTCATGGATGATAATTGGCAAGAGCAAGCAATGTCTAAAGAAATGGTGATTACTCACTGATGGAGTATAAATTTTGTGATTAGGTTTGGAAAAGGCCTTAGATTTTCTTTTCTCATACCTTCCTTGTGATGACACCAGATTCAAAGTGGCAAATATCTCATCTGAGTCAGTGTTGGGGTCTCTGACTCTCTTCAATAAAAAGTCTGTTGTTTTCTGCATTAGGTAGTGAGGGAGGTACCTCAACCAAAGGGAAGAAACCAAGTTTGTGACTGGTGCTAAGTGACAGGTAAGCATGTTGTGAGAAGAGCAACGCATTCTAGGATCTTCTTCAAATGCCCCCTTAAAACATATGAAGAAGAGAGTTAAGAAAGCAAAACCTACCAATTTCTGGGCTTAGATTTTGCTAATAACGACTTTCTGCCTACAGCAGGCAGTCATTCTAGCCTGCTGCCCTTCCTTGGAGGTTGGGGAAGACCTTCATGGGTCCCCAGAAATTAGCTTACAATTGAACTCTCTTTTTTATTTTTTCATAACAGCCATTTATTTAGCTTATAATCTGTGGATTGCCAACTTGGGCTACAGTCAGTTGAATGGTCCTTCTCATCTGAACCAGGATTGACTGTGGCTAGATAATTAAGATATAATATAGATATTGTTATGAAAAGCAAGGTTAGGCAGGGCTCTGTGGCTCAGCCTGTAATCCCAGCACTTTGGGAGGCCGAGGTGAGTGGATTGTCTGAGCCTGCGGGTTTGAGACCAGCCCGGGCAACTTGGGGAGACCTCGTCTCTACAATAAATCAAAAATTAGCCAGGCATGGTAGTGCACACCTGTAGTTCTGGCTACTTGGAAGGCTGAGGTGGAAGGATCGCTGGAGCCCAGCAGGTCCATGCTGGAGTGGCTATGAGTATGCCACTGCACTCCAGCCTGGGCAACTGAATGAGATGCCAACTCAAGAAAAAAAAAAGAAAAGCAAGGTCAAATCTGTATTAGATATCTATTACTTTACAAAAATCACCCTAAAACTTAGGAGCTTAATATAACAGTAAAAATTTACTTTCTCACACAACATTATATGGTCAGAAATTTGAGAGTGACTTGGGTGGTTCTGGTTGAAGACTCTTTTAAAAAAATTTTTTAAATTTTATTTTAAAGATGTGGGATACAATTTAGAATTAAGTATACAAGTGGTCGTGGTACAGGTAAAATTTGGGCCTCCCTTTGGTCCCCACTTCACCTGGTTTGAGATCAGGTACCCTTATTGATGCTATGTGGCCCCCCTCCCTCCCCTGGCAGTGTCCTGCTACTGCCACCCTTTCTTATTGTGTTATGGTAAATGTTCAGGGTCCGCTTATGAGTGAGCACATGTGGTACTTAGTTCTTTGTTTCTGTGATAGATCATTGAGTATGATAGACTCTCTTTCATCTTTGGTCAGTGAGTATCCCAATTGAAATCTCTTTCGTTTTTGGTAGGTCGGTATCCATTTCTATCTCGCTCTCCCTCCCCCTTTCTGTTTCCTTCTCCTGGATTGAGGCACAAAAGCACGGACATTCCAGGGGCTATTTGATTCCTGCATTGGCTCTCATTGCCAAAGCAGTGCAGTGTCATAGAGGAACCTCTTCTCTTGAGGGCAGGGCGACATGAGATTTTTGTCTCTCTCTAAAGGGAATTAACTCCTGGCCAGAGGGCCAAGTTCTGTTCTAGGGTTATTTAGTTATATTTAATGCCCTCACTGTGTCTTCTTTTGAGCCCTGGGAAGAGTCCTGGATAACCTCACCTCCCGTGCCCATGCTTAATTTTCTGTTTTAAGTTCTTGATTAATGCTGCTTTATTGTTCTGATGCCATTTGGCCATAGAACCTATGGCATGATTCCTTGTTTGGGAAGTCACTTTGCAGGTATCCAAGTATTTCATGGACTGTTTCAAAAGTCACTGATATAATTTTTAGAAATCAGAAAACCCTGAGCTAAAAGCCCACTAACAGGAAAGAAGTAATCTCTTGATTCCTTTGCTGTTGCAAATGATTCCTTTGACTTGCCTGTTCAGTAGAGAGGGGCCTATGAAAAAAAGTGCCAGTCAAGAGGCATCTCCCTTCACTGGGAATGGCACCCCTTGTTTCTTCTTAGCCTTTAAGGAGATGGTCAGCATGCATTTATATAGAAACAACTGAAGAATGTATCACATACACTTTAGTTCAACAAAAATTGCACATCATTTCCAGGGATTAATCTTGAATAATATTTATATAGTTCTAACAGAAAACATGAGAGACTTCATAAAACCCCATCAAACTCAGTGACAGTATATTTTAGACAAACCATGAGGGTTTAGCAGTTAGTTTTTAAATGCTTTATCACCCATGTTTATCTTTGTATGAAGCTCAAGAAAATGGCTGGAACTATCTAGGTCTTCTCTGTGCATTGAGTGATTTATTGATTGATGAATGTTTGGGTGAGTCATGTTATCACTCGGTTGCCCAGACTGGAGTGCAGTGGCACAATCATGGCTCACTGCAGCTTTGAACTTCTGGGCTGAAGGGATCCACCCTCCTCAGCCTCCCTAGTATCTGGGACTATAGGCACCTGTGCCACTACGCCTGGCTTATTTTTTTATTTTTATTTTTTGGTAGCAATGAGATTTTGCTGTGTTGCCTAGGCTGGTCTCAAACCCCTGGGCTCAAGCAATCTTCTTGTCTCAGCATCTCAAAGTGGTGGGATTACAGATGTGAGCCACCACGCCTGGTCTGTCTTTGCTTTTAGACTGTGCAAAATATGAGTAGCCCTGTTCATTTTTATGGCATCCCAGTTAGCCTTTTTTTTTTTTTTTAAAAAGCTTAGCTCTTATCTTGTTTCAGCATTTTTCTGATTGATCTATATTCAGTCTTTTAAAAAATCTAATCTATTTTCGATAAGATTAGTAACGAGTATAAACTTGGCTGATAAACTCTGCAAGCTTGTTTTCAATAACATAATGAAATGGGAATTGTGTCTGATGCCATTTTACTTGTAATTACAGAAACAGTCCCTTGCCCCTAACAGTACAAATTAAAGGACAAAGTTGGAATGCTAATTTAGATTATTTGGTGGCTTACCCATGAGCCTTATGATAGTTTCATGTCTAGGTGACTGGGTGGGTTCTGGTAGAAATTTTTGCCGTATCATTTGTTAAAAAGTATTTGTCGAGTACTTACTATGTGAGAGGTACCTTATTACTCTCTGTGGTCAGAATTCTGTATAAAACAGAGTTCCTACCCCCATGGAACTTGCAGGGAGTTAGAAGATCAATGTTAAGTAAACTCATACACATGTTATTAGAGCCAGTGATAAGTGCTGTGAAGGAGAAGTGCAGGTGCAGCAAAAGGGTGCATGACCTTAAGGAAGGTTTCATTAAATGTGAGCTGTGATGTGAAGATGAGCTAATATGAATGATATGCTAAGGGCTTTGCAGATGAAGAAAGGGACAGCGGGGGTCCTGGGAAGAGGGACCAGCAGGCATGTTGGAGAGGCACTGAGAGTGGGCTTGGAGCATGGAGGAATGGAAATTTCAGGCCACAGTAGCTGGAGTACACAGAGCCAGGGATAGAGGGGCCAGGAAGAGGCTGAAGAGGAAGATGGGAACAAATTATGGGCAACAATGTTGAGCTATTTGAAGCAGAGAAGTGGCACCATCAGATTTGCTGTGTGAAATGATCGTGCTGATTGCTTTCTAGAGAACAGGTTTTAAGGGGGGGAGGGTGGAAACTGGAAGTGTTATGGTAGTAGTCCAGTTAGGGGCAGCGAGAGGCTCGCATTGGGGGGGGAATAGAGCAGATGGAGAGATATGGACACATTGGAGAGAGATTTAGCAGTTAATTGGTGATATTTGCAGTTTTAGAAAGTGTTAGCTTTCTCCATGGCAGGACCCCCTTGTGATAAGGCATCAGTCATCTAATTTTAGTCAGAACACTGACTGGTAGGCCAGAAAGAAATCTTATATTGGAAAACTGTCCTTGGGGCTAGATTAAGGAATGGTGCTTTGAAGGGTATCGTGCTGAGTTTTTGCCAAGGAAACAAACCACCAAGTATGGTCAGAAAAATCACCAGGGTCCACGGTTTCCTTTATTTGACATAGGAAAAATTCAGACCAGAGTAAGCAAGTAAACGAATTAAGGTGCTTGCACTGAAATCCACACGGTAGTTGATACCCAGGCCAGTACTTTACTGCAGAAGGATGTTGGCATTTTAATTCCTGGTGAGGGTAGAAAGATGGGGGAAGGATGAAAAACAGTGCCAATCCACTTTTCACATTTAATTTAAAATATTTTTTTAGACATTGCATTAGAATTTTATGTCCTAATAGCTTGTCTAGCTTCTGTTTATTATCTTCCCTAATCTGCTCTTCCTCTTGGGAATATTGACAAATTTTCTAGCTGTTGAGATATTTCTTTCCTAATTACTTTGTGACAAAGTGATGAAGCAGAATCTGCTTCTAAGACATAGCCTGGGTGTTAAGTAATTAGCTTACCAAGCAGCATGATTTTTCCTCATGCTAATTCACTCATCTACCCAGAGAACAGCTTGTCACTGTTGTATGTTGGAAGAAACTCATAATGTGATTCTTATTTCTTTGTTGTAAATCAGCAAGAATTTATGCTCTTATTTTTGTCATTCCTGCTAACCAAAGAGATAAGTATTTCATGAAGTTATATTTGATTATACATTATTATAAGTTCTTTCTTGCCTATTTTCAACAATAGCTAAAGTGACATATTTTCTTAGTTAATGATTACAGAATTCATATTGCCACCATAGTCACTACCTTTAAAAATTGCACTAATGGTATAGTTAAAACTTACTGTGATAGTAATGGTTAATGTGGAAAATGACTACTATGCTATAACATGAAGTGCTAAGAGCACGGACCCTTCAGCCAGACTGCTGAGAGTTCAAGTCCTTGCTCTTTCATTTACCAGCTATATGACCTTGAGTAAGTTGCTTAACTTCCCTGTTTCTCTGCTTCATCACATGTAAAATGGGGTTGATAGAAGAACTGAATTGCATATGTGAAGAACTTAAAATACCACCTCAACATGATTGGTGCCACAAGTGCTTCATAGGAGCTTGCTGATTTTGTTTATATTTTACAAGCACTGAAAAACTGATGGAAAACACAACCATGTATATAGTAAACATTCTTACGTATTCTTTTTGTTTCTTTTTAGCTTTTCCTAAGCCCAAGCGGGAGTGTGCATTATTTGATTCTTATTCTGAGTCACTGCCGACAAACCAACAACCCCGTGACTTGAATTGGATGGAGGTAAAAGATCTTCATATGTTAATAAATAAGAAAGTGTATAGCATTAAATCCATTTGCATATGCTCTTTAAAAACTCTGGAAAATGAACTTATAACATTTTCTCTTTATACATGATAATTATTTTGAGGCTCAGTCTTTTTTTTCTTTTTTTTTTGAGTTGTAGTCTCACTCTGTCACCCAATCCTTCCGCCTCAGCCTTCCAGGTAGCTGGGCATGCGCTACCACATCTGACTAATTTTTTTATTTATTGTAGAGACGAGGTCTCGCCAAGTTGCCCAGGCTGGTCTGTAACCCCTGGACTCAGGCAATCCTCTCACCTCTGCCTCCCAAAGTGCTGGGATTACAGGCGTGAACCACTGTGCCCAGCTGAGGCTTGGTCTTTTAAATCTAGATACCAAATATATGTATAATTATTATTTTTTCTTTCCCCCCCTAAAACTAGATTTGATGAAGTAAGTAACATAGTCTCTACCTTCTACAGGTGAAATTTAAGTATAGCCAAACTAAGCCAGAAAACGTTAGCAAAGTTATTTACTTTAACCAAGATTTAACTCCCTAGTAAACAAACAATTTAGGTTATATTTTTATTAGCTGGGCATTAACAAATTATAATGAACTACAAGAGTTTTGAGAAGAGGTTTGAGAGCTTTATATGAGGGCCCCAAATTACATTCAGAGCTCCTTTAGGGCATTTAGCTATTGGACCAAATGAGAACTGATTTAGATGACCCTCAAAAGAAACATGGATGGTTCCCCCATGTTGGGCCATGGATGAAAGGGCTTAGCCAAGTGCTCAGTGATCCTTAGCTATGGGTCAATAAATGGGAGTCATTATGGTTATTGTTATCATCACCACTCTCATCATCATCACCATCATTGCTATGATGACAACTTAGATACCTGCTGTTCTCTTTCTGGAAAAAATCTGGAAATGTTTAATAAATGGAGGTTTATCTGCAGATTCCTATTAGAGTCCTCTGACCCTAGTTGAAACTGTTGCAAGATGATAGAAGTCAAAGGCAGGGTACAGGGACACTGATTTGCTCTCTTGTGACTGTGTGTGATGATTGATTCTCTCACACAGAGCTCTCATGCCTATGGTGCATGTTATTGATGACCCTTCTTCTCTCCTGTGAGCCAGTGGAGTCTGCCTCTCCAGGGCTTCCTCTAACATCTCTCTGGGCTTCTCTGCTACTCTTTCTTTGAATTATAGCCTTCATGGTACTTTCCTCAACAGATTTCTACTCACAGGAAAAATATATAAAGAAAAGTCATTTCAGGAGGATTGACAGATGTGCATTTGAAGAATTTTGGTTTTTAAAATTTCTTTTTCTGCAGAATGTATATGATATAACAGTTTGCCACTTTTTATGGCCCTTAGTTTACTTTGGAGGCTTGTTTATCAAGACAGGATGGATACCTCCATAGGTCTCTGATATAACTGCATGGGTTTTTTTGTATATGTATATGTGTATGATGGACCCTCCCTGCTTGAGTAAAATTATGAGATTGTTAGATAATTTTCTTAAAAGTGTCATAAGTTCTCAGTCCTTCTAAGTAAACTTATTGTTCCAACTTACCATGGTATTAAATGGCCTTTGCTTTTCCAATAGAGACAAATAATACTGATTTTTCTTTAGCAATTATGTTGCTGACTCATGTTGCTTTCCCCACACAGCCATTTATCGTCTAACACACACACACACACACACACACACACACACACACACACACACACACACACACTGAGGTGAGGTCCTGGAAGACCATGCATCCACCTTTAGGGACTTTACCTGTTCCTGGTTTATGTACTTTTGTATTCTTTAACTGACCCTCTTGGGTTAAAAACTACAGTCTTTTTTTGGCCCTGTCCCAACAAGAAAACAAAACAACAACAAAAGACTCCTTTTCCCCAAGGAAATTATTATTTTTGAGGCGATATATTTTTAGATAATGAATGTAGTAAATAGAATTCAAAGGAACAATAATAGGGTAATTGATGGTTTGGTCATTTAAGAAATATAGGTCAAACTGTAATAGTTAGTGATTAACTATTTCATATTCTTCTAAACTATTACTCATTGTTCTTTCTACCAGTCTTTTAATCTATCATGCTTGCATGGAGTTTAAGTAGATTTTGGAACCAGCCCTGTGAGCAGTGACTCCAGTATAGGTGTTTGGGTTGTGAATAAAGCTGCAGCTGATTTAGGTCTCAGATCATGAGAATTTGGCTTAGCAGTGCATCTTTTTCTTTTTTTCATTTTTAAATTTATTATTTATTTTATTTATAAAATTTTTGTTTCAATGGCTTTAGGGGAGTACAGATGATTTTTGGTTACACGGATGCATTGTATAGTAGTGAAGAAGTCTGGGCTTTAGGTGTACCCATCACCCCCACCAGTGCACATTGTGCCCAATAAGTAATTTTTTGAACCCTACTGCCCCTCCCACCCTCCCCCTTCCGAGTCTTCAGTGCCTATTATGCCATTCTATATGCTTTTGCAGTTTCTTAGTCTAGTCCTCACTTATAAGTGAGAACATATGATGTTTAGTTTTCCATTCCCATATTACATCACTTAGGATGATGGTCTCCAATTCCATCTAAGTTTCTGCCATTTCCTTTTCATGGCTGAATATTATTCCATGGTGTGTGTGTGTGTATGTATGTGTGTATACACAGCCACAGTTTGATTATCCACTGATCAGTTGATGGGCATTGGGTTGATTCCACACCTTTGAATTCAATTTGCTAGCAGTTTCTTGTCATATAATTTGAAATCAGGTAATGTGATACCTCCAGCTTTGTTCTTTTTAAAATTGGACTTGCTTTGGCTATTCTGGCTCTTTTTCGAACCTGTAGATCACTTAGGGTAAAATGGTCATATTAACAGTGTTGATTCTTCCAGTTCATGAGCATGGGATTTTTTCCTACTTGTTTGTGACCTCTACAATTTCTTTCTTTTTTTTTTTGAGTTGGGGGTCGCACTCTGTTGACCAAACTGAAGTGCAGTGGTATGCTCATGGCCACCACAGCCTCGACCTACTGGGCTTAGGTGATTCTTCCATCTCAGCCTTCCGAGTAACTGGGATTATAGGCGTACACCACTACACCCAGCTAATTTTTTTTATTTATTGTAGAGATGAGGTGTTGCCAAGTTGCCCAGGCTGGTCTCAGACCCCTGGGCTCAGGCAATCCTCTTGCCTCCACCTCCCAAAGTACCAGGATTATAGGTATGAGCCACTGTGCCTAGCTTCTGCAATTTCTTTCATCAGTGTTTTGTAGTTTCCCTTGTAGAGATCTTTCACCTTCTTGGTTAAGTATATCTCTAGGTATTTTAGCTTTTTGGCAGCTATTGTAAATGGAATTGAGTTCTTGATTTGATTCTCAACTTGGTCGCTATTGGTGTATAGCAGTGCTACTGATTTGTGTGTGTTGTTTTTTGTATCCTGAGACTTTACCAAATCCATTTATCAAGTCCAGGAGTCTTTTGGAGGATTGTTTAAGATTCTCTAGGAATAAGATCATATTGTCAGCATACAGAGATAGTTTGATTTTTTCTTTTCCAATTTGGATATCTTTATTTCTTTGTCTTGCCTGATTGCTCTGGCAAGAACTTCCAGTACTATGTTGAAGAGGAGTGGTGAAAGTGAGCATCCTAATGCAAATCATTTTACAAAAAAGGATACCTGCATGTTTGTTGCAGGTATGTTTGTTGCAACCCTATTCACAATAGCAAGAACATGGAACCAACCATGGTGACCATTGAAGCTGGACTGGATAAAAAAATGTGGTCCATACACACAATGGAATATTATGCAGCCATAAAGAAGGACAAACATGAACTGTGCAGCAACTTGGACGGATTTAGAGTTGATCATACTCAGTGCTCTATCACAGAAACAAAGAACAGAGTACCATATGTTCTCACTCGTAAACGGACCTTGAACAATTCTAATACTATAAGAAAGGGATTGGCAGTAGTGGGAAACTGTCAGAGGAGGGGGGATAGGATTGGCAGTTGAGGGAAACTGCTAGGGGAGGGAGGGGGATACCTCATAGCAAGGGTATCTGCATGATCAATGTTTGTATACCTAACCCTGAATTGTACCCCACATCTTTACAATAATAATAAAAAAGAAAGTGGACATCCTTGTCTTCTTCCAATTCTGAGGGGGAGTTTGTCCAACTTTTCTCTGTTCAGGATGACATTGGTTGTGGGTTTGTTGTATATGGCTCTTATTATTTTGAGGAATGTTCCTTCTATGACTATTTTGCTGAAAGCTTTTATCATGAAAAGATGCTGGATTTTATCAGATGCTTTTTGAAAAGATCATGTTTTTGTGGTGGATCACATTTATTGACTTGTGTATGTTGAAACATCCTTATATCCCTGAGATAAAACCAAGTTGATCATGGTGAATTTTTAAAAATGTACTGTTGAATTCAGTTTGCTAGCATTTTCTTGAAGATTTTGAATGTATGATCATCAGGGATATTGGTCTATGGTTTTTATTGTTGTTGTTGTATCTTTTCCTGGCTTTGGTATTAGTGTGATACTGGCTTCATAGAATGAGGTATGGAAAATTCCCTCCTGTTCAATCTTGACTAGTTTCAGTAAAATTGGTACCAGTTCTTTGAAAGTTTGATAGAATTCAGCTGTGAGTCCTTCAGGTCCTGGACTCTTTTTTTGTTGGGAGACTTTTAATTACTGATTTAACTTTGGTCTGTTCAGTGTTTCTGTTTATTCCCGATTCAAGGTTAGGGGGTTGTATGTTTCCAAGAATTTATCCATTTCCTCTAGATTGTCTAGTTTGTATGCATAAAGATGTTTATAATAATTGCGGGGGCCAGCCCCTGCAAATATTGGGGGTCCCTGGTAGGAGAGATGGCGTTGGCGATTAAACTGGCGGGATAGATATCAAAAGAAAGAAAGATGGAGGGATAGAGAGAAAGAAAGAAAGGGGGGAGAAAGAGACTGGACTCTGTCTAGTGCAGAAACCATTTAATGGGACTAACCATAAGTCTTTTATCCCAAATTTTCACAGGTTAAATCACAAGACTTTCACGTGAACACAAAAACAGGTGGATGAGGGGCATCCCCCACCCACCAGGTGTTTTCCTCAAGCATGAAGAAGGGCAATCCCAATTAAATCACAAGACTTTTATGTGAACACAAAGCCAGGTGGATGGGGGCATCCCCCACCCACCAGGCGTTTTCCCAAAATTATCTCACTGTTCCTTATGCTTGGTTAATGTTTCTCAAAAGCAATACAACAATTCTAACATCATAATATTCTAATAATCAATAACTTTTAAAACTCATGCATACACAACACCTAATGACTAACTTAAATCCTAATACCTTTCTATTCTGTGCTAATTCCACCTACACTATAGAAACTCTTAATTATAGCTCAAACCAGTTCCTAAAGAATGTGGCCCAGTCCAAAGATCATGCTGGGCTGCTTCTAGGAACAATTGATTGCAATCTCTTAACAAAATGGCTATTCTAAAATCCTATATATCTAAATTTCTAGAAAAGTTTTTAATTCCTAATCCTAATATATAAAGCTGATCATCAGCAATTAAGCTTCTAAAAATAAAACCCAAATATAAACTGTAAATTGTACTAAGGCCAAAACCACAATAGTAGAAAATGGGAACAATGAAATTTCTAAAGTTAGCTGTATTCTTAAACCTCAAAATATCATGTTTGATCATGCTTGAACTAACATAATTCTCTGACGTTAGCATGACCTATTCTACAATACTTTCTGTGAGTAAAATAAATTCAATTTCTATAATAAGTAGAAAAACCCTACACTAACTGTAGCTAAAACCGATTTAAAAGAATGCAGCCCAGTCCAAAGTACACGCTGGGCCCTTAGGAATGTGTCCCAGTCCAAAGTTCGTGCTGGGCCATTTCTGGTAACTCTGGATAATCATCTATATCATCTAAAGCTGAAAACAGCTCTCCATATGTATATACTAATTCTACAGATATACTTTTTAAATCTTATAATGAAGCTTGTGTCATATCAAAGGCTCCCAAGTGTGACCTGAGTTTGAACTATGTTAAGTTTAAAGCTGAAACTGCAGTTTGTGAGAAACAGGAACAATGGACTCCTAAAGTTAGCCATGCCTGTCATACATTCAGAGCTTCATGCTTAGGTTCCTTCTAATGAGATGTGCCAAATAGCAAAAAAGAGAAGAGGAAATGGGCCAGCAGCTCCTGAACACATCCTAGTGGCCTCAGGGTCCACAGCCCACCTTGATCCCTAATGTTCAGGTGAGCCTCTGTGGCCGGCTCCCAACAAATAATCTCAAATGATCTTTTGTATTTCCGTGATCAATGTCTTCATTTTCATTTTTGATTGAGCTAATTCATTTCTTAATTAATCTAGTGGTCTAAAGTTTTAAAAATCTTTTCAGAGAATCAACCTTTTTGTTTCATTGATCTTCTTTTCTTTTTCATTTAATTTTGGTCTGATCTTTGTTATTTCTTCTGCTAGCTTTGGGTTTGATTTGTTTGTGTTTTTCTAGTTCCTTGAGGTCTCACTTTAGGTTGTTAATATGTGATCTTTCAGTCTTTTTAGTGTAGGTCTTACGTATTACAAGTTTTCTTCTGAGCACAGCTTTGGCTGTGTCCCAGAGGTTTTGGTAACTGTGTCATTGTCACTTATTTCAAGGAGTTTTAAAATTTCCCTATTGATTTCATTGTTGACTCAAAGATCATTCAAGAACATATTGTTTAATTTCCATGTAGTTGTTTGGTTTTGAGAGTTCTTCTTAGAGTTGACTTCTAGTTTTATTCTACTGTGGTACAAAAAGGTGCTTAATATAATTTCAGATTTTTTGAATTTATTTAGACTTGATTTGTTGCCTGTCATTTGATCTGTCTTGGAAATTGTTCTATGTGCTGATGAAAAAAGTGTATAATCTGTAGTTTTCAGGTAGAATGTTCTGTAGATATCTGTTAGGTTCATTTGTTCTAGGATCCAGTTTAACTCTGATGTTTCTTTGTTAGGACTTTTTGCTTTGATGGTTTGTCTATTGCTGTCAGTGTTGAAGTCTCCCACTATTATCATATTACTGTTTATCTCTTTTCTTACGTCTAGTAGAATTTGTTTTATAAAGCTTGGAGCTCTGGTGTTGGGTCCATATATGAGGGGGATCAAAAAGTGGGATTTATTTCTAAAAAATGGTGTATTTATTCTTACAAGTTTAAACTTCAGTCACCTTCAAAGTATTCCTTGTTTGATGTAATACACCTATTGAGACACTTTTTCTACTGCTCAAAACAGTTTTTGAACTCGTCATTTTTTTTAAAGATGAGATCTCCTGGGCTCAAGCAGTCCTCTTGCCTCAGCCTCCCAAAATGCTGGGATTGTAGGCGTGAGCCACTACACCTGGCCTAAACACGTCAATTTTGATGCCTTTTAGTGTTTCTTCTGTTTTTTGTTTCACTTCCTCTACATCAGCAAAACGTTTTCCTTTGAAGGCTTTTTTCATCAGTGAAAACAAAAAAAGTCACTCAGGATGAGATTGGATGAATAGGGAAGGTGAGGCATGGGGGTCATGCCAGTTTTGGTAAAAAATTGCTGAACACTCAGTGCGATGTGGGCAGGTGCATTGTCATGGTGGAAGAACCTGTTTGCCACAACTTGCGATGTTTTTTTCTGCAAATCATGATGCAACCTTCCCAAAACTTCCACATAAAAAAGCTTTGATTGATCGTTTGATCCAAAGGATCAAATTTTGAGAGTACTGTAAAGGTCCCAACCTCCAAAAAATAATTCCATTTTTTGAGGTCCCCCCCATATATTTAAAATTGTTATATGTTCTTGTTGGATTGATCTCTTATATAATAACCTTTTTTGTCTTTTTTTCATTGTAGTTTTAAGTCTGTTTTATTTGATATGAGAATGGCTACACCTGCTTATTTTTGGTTTTTATTTGTGTAGAATTTTTTTTCACTCCTTTGCCTTGAGTCTATGGGAGTCTTTATCTGTGAAGTGACTGACTTGAAGGCAGCAGATATTTGTTGTTTTTTAAAAAATCCATTCTGACCACCTATATATTTTAAGTGATGCACTGAGATCATTTACATTCAGGGTTAGTAATGATATATAAGGTATTGTTCCATTCATTATGTTGATTGTCACCTGATTGCTTTGCTTTTCTTCTCTCTCTCTCTCTCTCCCTCTCTCGTGTTAGTGTTCTGTAATCCCTGTGAACTTTACAGCTCCTAGTATTTTCCTAGGTGTATTTTTGACCTTTTGTTTCAGTATTTAGGACTCCTTTGAGTGTTTCTTATAGAACTGGTCTAGTGGTGACAAATTTCCTCAGCATTTGCTTGTCCTGGAAACACTTTATTTCTCTCATTTATGAATCTTAGTTTTGTGTGATAAAAATTTTGTAGTCTATCATACTCAGTGATCTATCATAGAAACAAAGAACAGAGTTCCATATGTTCTCACTCATAAGCAGACCTTGAACAATTATAATGCTATAAGAAAGCAATTGGCAGATGAGGGAAACTGCTAGAGGAGGGAGGGGCATACCTCATCAACAAGGGTATCTACATGATCAATGTTTGTATACCTAACCCCGAATTGTACCTCACTTCTTCATAATAATTTTTTTTACGTGCCAAAAAAAAAAACCAAAAAAAAAAAAACCTTGGCTGACAGTTATTCTGTTTGAGGAGATTCAAGATAGGGTCCCAATTCCTTCTGGCTTGTAGGATTTCTTCTGAGAAGTCTGCTGTTAGTCTGATAGGCTTATCTTTAAGAGTTATTTGTTGTTTTTGTCTCACTGTTCTTAGAATTCTTTCCCTCACATTAACTTTGTGTAACCTAATGACTGTATGTCTTATGGATCACCTTTTTGCAATGAATCTTCCAGGAGTTATTCATGCTTCTTGTATCTGAATGTTTAAATCTCTGGCAAGGCCAGGGAAGTTTATCTCAATTATTTCCTCAAATAGATTTTCTAAACCTATAGTTTTCTTTTCTTCCTCAGGAACTCCTATGATTCTTAGGTTTGGACATTTTACATAATCACACATTTCTTGGATGCTTTGCTCTGTTCTCTTGATTTTTTTTCTTTATTGTTATCTGATTGGTTTCATTTGAAAGCCTTGTTATTCAAGTACTGATATTCTTTCTTCTATCTGGTCCCGTCTACTGTGAAAACTTCCCACTGTGTTTTGCACTTCCCTGAGTTTTTCATTCCCAGAAGTTCAGATTTTTTTTCTAAGTATATATCTCTTTTGAGAATTTTTCACCCATGTCCTGAATGGTTTTTTAAAATTTATGTTGTTTTTCAATTTTCTCTTGGATTTCATTGAGCAATTTTATAATCAACCTTCTGAATTCTATCTCTGGAATTTCAAATATTTCATTTTGGTTGGGATCCATTACCAGAGAATTAGTTTGGTATTTTGGGGGAGTTAAAAAAACAGTTTTTTCAAATTGCCAGAATTATTTTTCTGGTTCTTTCTCACTTGAGTATATTATTTCTTATTATTAAGTTTGTTTTTGATTCAATTTTGTCTTGTTTTGTTTCCCTTAAAGATATGACTGTAAAGTGTATACTTTATGCTCATCTAGTTTTGGCTCTTGGTGCTTTTAGTGGTATAAGCTCTGAATGTGTTCCTTGGTTATAGAGAATCTTTGTGCATTGACTTTCTCAGATGCTGTTTGTGGTAGCAGGTATTGGGTATCTGTGTAGGTTTACTGTCTCTTGTGGGTCTAGAATGCCAGAGTATTAATGAGGCTTATCTTGTTCCCCAGTAGCATGGTGTGCTCTTTGTTCTTTCTTGGTACTTCTCTCTGGGTTGAACCTTCAGGCCCTAAGGAGGCACTTGTAAAGGAGAACTAGTTGCAACTGCGGTTGGTTGTAAGCAGTGCACCCACAGAGGCCTCGGCCCTGATGGAAGCAGTTGGGGAAGCATCCAGTGAGATTCACTGAAGACTTTGTTAAGTTTTGCTCCACAGTGTGTTTCCCTGTTGTGGTGCACTCTCCCTTCCCCTGGGAGTGGTGATCCATGAGGGCCTGACCACTGTGAGTTCTGCTGATCTTCTGGAACTGGCTGCCCCAAAAGGCTGCCACCATTCAGCTGGTACTGATGGGCACCTGCAAGGGATCTGTTGAAGGCACAAGGGTTGAATTCTAAGGAGTGTTGGTCACTGACATCTCTGTAGAACCCTCTGGAGAAGCTCTCTGATGCCTCCGTCTGTGGACTAGTCTGTGAGATGTGCAGTGACAAGGGTTTTGTTCTTATCTCCTTCTTAAGGGGGCTATATTATTGTCTGACCAGGAGGTGGCGTTTGCAGGAGATAGCCAGCTGTATGGTGCCTGTGGCCTTTCTGCTTGGCCTTTGTTGCTCCAGGGAAGTACACAGATGACCTAGGCGATGGGTGGGGCAATGAGAACGTCCAAATTTCCCCATCCCTGGGTGTTCTAGGGGCTTGGCTCTTGGAGGGTGGAGAGAAACTGTTCGGAGTGGGCTAGATCAAATTGGATCGATCTCCAGCTCTCTGCCTGTACACCCAAATAGTTACCTCAGAGAAACAGGAGCGGGGAGGGGTCCCCTAGTCACTGTGGCCACACCACAGTTGTATAAAAGTGTTCACATGGGGAGAGAGAAGTTGCCAGGACTACAGAGTTTCTCCCAGCTTCCCTTTCCTTGCCAGAGGCTATGTGTGTTTAGATCTGAAAGTTTCATTCAGTAGCATGGTTTCTCCTGCAGGCTGGGTCTGACTGGCCCATGTTTCAGCTCCCCACTTGTGCATACCCAGTGGAAATCAGGAGCAAGGAGGGGTCCCCTGGCTACTGTGGCAGTGCTGCAGGAATGGTGGAGCTGTCTGTTGCACTGAAGTGTTCACTGGGGAGAGAGGAGTTGCCAGGGCGACAGGGTTCCTCCTGGCTCCCCTTCCCTTGCCAGAGGCTGTCCATGTTGAGAACTCAAAAGCTTATTTAGCAACAGGGTCTCTCGCTGCAGCTTGCCCCAGACAGAAACTGCCCAGACAGAAACTGCTTGCAGCAGCGGGATTTGCCCTTGGGGCAAATGAAAGCATCTGGACTTCCCTTTAACTCCTGGTCAGGAAGCTGGCCACAGAACGCAGCCTACAGGGATCAAGTTCTCTGGGAGGATAGCTCGGCCACAGGTGTTCAGAGCTTGAGTGGCTTCCCGGCTCCACGTGGGTTCTGGAAGCGTGCAGTTGTGCTGTATCCAGGCCATTTCCTGTGTGGGACTGGAGTCCCGTGAGGTTCGAGGGATCTTTTCAGTCTGTGGTGGGAGCACTGAGTTCTTGATTTCCAGCACTCACCATTTCCCTGCATCCAGAGGCTGCTATGGGGTGGGGGGAGGATTGCGCTTCCTGGCTCCAAAACTGGCTGCCCATTCTTTCTCCTTTGTTCTCTGTGGGTCCTATTGTCCCTCTGTGGGTTGTAGGGTACGTCCTCCATCTCATCTTGGCCCAATTGCTGGGAATCTCTCTCTTCCTTGATTTGCTTCATGAGAGAGGCACAAGTTGGCTGCTTCTAGGTGGCCATCTTGCCCCTCCTCCAGTACATCTTTTTCTAAAGACAGCAGAGCTGTAAATATGTACTTATTTCCATCAAGGATTACAGATTGCAGGTATATTCTTCCTTAGCAGCTTTACTGACATATGTTAATTATTGTGTTAATAATATGTTGACCATACCCATTTAAAGTATACACTTCAGTAGTTTTCATTATATTAACAGAACAGTTCAACCATCACTATAGTCTAATTTTAGAGCATTTTCATCATTTCAATTTAGCAGTTACTACCTATTCCCCCTTCTCTGTCAGCCTCTGATAATCAATAATCTGTTTTCTGTCTCTGGATTTGCCCATTCTGGACATTTCATATAAATGGAATTATATGGTATATAGTGTTTTGTAACTGGCTTCTTTCACTTAGTGTAATGTTTTCAAGTTTCATTTATGGCATAGCATGTATTTGCACCTCATTCCTTTTTATTGCTGAATGATATTCCATTGTATGTATATATTTTGTCCTTTCGTCAGTTGTGGACATTTGGATTGTTTACATTTTTGACTATTATCAATAATGCTGCTATGAACATATAAGTTTTTGTGTTGATATATGTTTTTAGCTCTCTTAGATAGATACCTAAGAGTGAAATTGTTGAATTGTATCATAACTTTGTGTTTAACTTTTTTTTTTTTTTTTGAGTTGGAGTCTCCCCCTGTCGCCCAGACTGGAGTGCAGTGGCCGCTCCCGGCCACCGCAGCCTCGACCTGCTGGGCTCCGGCGATCTTTCCGCCTCAGCCTTCCGAGTAGCCGGAATTACAGGCACGCACTACCACGCCCGGCTAATTTTTTGATTTATTGTAGAGATGACGGTCTCGCTGCCCAGGCGGGTCTCGGACCCGCGGGCTCAGGCAATCCACTCACCTCAGCCTCCCAAAGGCGCGGGATTACAGGCTGAGCCACCAAGCCTGGCCACCTCACATTTTTTTGTGTAGTGAGAACATTTAAGATCAACTCTTTTATGCATTTTCAAATATACCATTCATTGTTATTAACTATAGTTAAAATGCATGTTAATTGAGAGTAAGTAGATTTTAAACAATTTAAAACCAATTCATACTAAATCCGCTATTCATATGTGAGTTAGGAGAACATTTTAATCTTCTCATCAAAAAAATTATCTTATTCCACAACATGGAGGCTATTTTAGTCAGGGTTGGACACCCTTTGTGTGACAGAGCCTAGCAAATACACACATTTTGGGGCCACGTGTCAGAACTTCTTTTTGCTTGTGTAAAAACACATTAAGCACAGGTTTGTTCTTGGCTGAATGGACAAATGCTATACAGTTCTCTGACTGAATCCCAATTCAGATTCAGATTTAATACATTTACCTTGATATGAAACATTATTGCTTCCCTCTGTGTATGTAAAATTTCAATACAAATTTACTTATACCTCACTAGGAACCTAGGAACCTAAAAAAATAGAATAGTGTTAAATGTTAGGGTTTACTGAAGACAGAAATGTTGGCAAGAAATAATTGCTTTTATTTTTGAGTTGGGATCTCACTCTGTCATCTAGGCTGACATGCAGCGGCATGATCATGGCCCATGGCAGCCTCAAACTCCTCAGCTCAAGTGATCCTCCCTTCTCAGCCTTCCCAGTAGATGGGACTACAGGTGTATACTACCACACCTGGCTATTTTTTTGTGGAGAGAAAGTGTCGCTATGTTGCCCAGGCTGGTCTTGATCCCCTGAGCTCAAGCAATCCTTCTGCGTTGACTTCCCAAAGTGCTGACATCACAGGCGTGAGCCACTGTGCCCAGTCAATACTAGCTTTGAAAATATTTCCATTATATGTGCATATCACTCAATTTCCATTCCAACCTGTGTAATTCATTTACTTTTCTTTTCAAAGAAGACATCTGTTAAAGACATGGCCGACTTCCCTGTCCCTACCCAAGATGTGACTGATGATGACAAACAAGGTATGAAAAGAATGAGTTTTTTCCTTTTATGGACATTCTGTGTCTGTTTCTTTATCCACTTCCCCCGGAATATCTGGCTTTTAGAGCACATGAGGGCAGTTTTCAGTATGTAAACACATTTGGATAAGTCAAGTATTCAAATTGTTGTCACAAAACAATAGTTTTTAAAGTGGAAGCAAGCAAGAACTTGAGTGTCCAAAGCCCTACAACTCATTGGCCCCTTAGTTACTGCTGACCCTAAGGCTACTCGGACACCTTACATTGAAATCTGGTTGTAGAAATTAGGAAATGACTGAAATCTGTAATAATTGACAGCTTAACAACTTGTGTTGGCAGATGTGATCCCAGACATCAATGTAGATGCTCATTTGCACACAGGTCTAATTTATGAGAAAGTTCTCTTCCAGATGGAACTTCTGTTTTTGGGCTTTATCTGTTTTTTGGTGGCTCTGTGGGTATCAGAATGTAACATGGAACTCAGCTACAATTTGCCTATCTTACTGTGTGACTGAGAGGTAGTGCAGCATGGTGTTCTGTGTTAGAACTACCATCAAACACAGGGATGAATTGACCTAGGAATATCTAGACGTATAGGAGAGACTCTCTCCCCACCCCCATACTTTGAATAATGCTTTATAATCTACCAGGTCCTTTCTCATACACTGTTTTATTCAGTCCTCACAAAACTGAATGGAGGCTGGTATGTTTTATTACCTGGGCTTTAGAGATGGATAAACTGAAATTTAGACAATATGACTCATTTGCTTAGTTATTAAGGAAAAGAGCTGGGACAAGAACCAAAGTTCTCTAAGCCTCCAGCCAGTATTCTGTCTGTTATCTGATATTGATTCACTACCCATGAATGAGAGGCTTATTTGAAGGGTCTAAAAATCAGTGAAGCTATCTCAGGTTTTATTGTTGAGCCTATCATTGATCCAGCATTGTATGGGGGCTAAACATGAAAAATAAGTTTCTATTAAGAAACGGTAATTGCACTCTCTCTAAATACTTGCTCAGGAGTGTCAGGCGGAACTAAACATTGCAGCAATATGTACTCTGATCAGTCTCCTAAATGGCAGATATTAGCCTTGATTGTACAGTGGAATAACTGGGCGAGCTATAAAAATATTGAAGCCTGGATTTCATTCTCAGGGATTCTCATGTTATTGGTCTGGATGTCAGGAATGAGAGGAGGAAATTCCTGATACTTTCTGATAATATTCCTCATAACCACTAGAGGCGCTCTCTCTAGAAAGTTGAAAATGTATCTTTGCTCTCTGTAGGAGAATCTATTTTCAAACTCCAGGAGGTTTTTACTGTTTTAGTAAATGCTACAGCAACTTCTAGAGGGTTGTAAGACCTGCTTTTGTAAGTGATGACTAGGAATTCTTTGTTTTAATTATAATATGCCTCGAAAAATTTTAAAATAATTTTTTTCTTCTCTTTTTGTTTCTTAAAAACAAAATCATAACTAGCTTCAAAAAGTACTATCAATGAAGCGTTACCAAAAGACATGTCTGAGGATCCAGGTAGGAGAAAACCATTTTCTTATACTTTCTATGTTATTATTTTTAATCTAAAAAAACTAGGAAGTTTCAGTGAGTAGACTATTGCTATCTCTGTGATAGTGTGTCTGCTTCTCTCTAAATATTTGTCTTGTGTTATATTACCAGGAAACCTTTTGGCTATTTATCCTTTCTCTCTTTTCGGGTATGAGAAGAGGGTAATTTCTTTTTAAATTCGGAATTTAGGTTTCACTGAAAGAATCACTCATTGTGAATTTAGGATCTTGTTACTAAATGTAAAATTGAGAAGGCTTGGAGTTGAGATGATTTCAGCAAACCTCTGTGGTTTCTGTGTAGGGTAAGGAACTGATGGGGTGGATCAACTGGAGACTCAGATGTGGTATTTCCCATTTCCAGAGCAAAAATCTCAAATATTTTCAGCAAGTGTATGTGCTTACGTGTGGAGTGAATTCCAAGGAGAAAAATTAAAGTTGTGTTTGTCTTGTTTTTTGGAGAGTCAGAACTATGTCTGTGGAACCATGAAAAACCTGGGCCTGTGTCCTCAGCTTTCTCTTGATGGAGCCATCATTGAACCAAGAGGAGCCTAGTTAAAAACAAAGTGGTTATGGGAGGGAGGCATTGCTAATCGGAGCTCTGGTCATGAGGACATGAAAAAAGTTGCAGCTTTCTCTTTTACTATTTTCTCACTCGCAAGTTGAATAAAAATCGTTTGTTGTGATTAGCTAGCTGTCATCCCAGGCTTATTTGTTTAAAGTCAGAACAGAGAAACCAATATAATGTTGAGGCTTATTTTGTGGTACAGTATTTCCCAAATGCCAAGTTTATTCAAGATTTTAAAGAGAAAGAGATGGATAGAGACGAAAAAGTTGGGGGAGGGATGGAAAAATAGGTGGAGGGGGAAAAGAGAGAATGAATTAATGTAGAAGAGAATATATGATTGATTTCGGTGATGGGGGCCTGAGAATCTGTATTTTTAGGCATCTCCTTAGGTGATCCTGGTACATAGCCTATTTTGGGAACCACTACCTCTAAAAGGTGATGCTACAGCATAGAAAATTAAGATTATAGATCAATCATGACTCCAAAAGTGATGGGAGTTCCAAGCTTGATTTTGACTTTTGAAACTGATTTGGATTCATTCATCATAGGGTGAAATGTGAGGTCATTTCTTTCCAGCTTTAATTTCTGGAGCTAAAGTGGATGCATTCCAGTTTTTGTAAACTTCATGTTATATATAGTATTAGTAAAAACTATTTAAATTTGGAGTGTTAAATTGATGCTTCTCCAACAGCCCTCGAGGATCATAACTTTCCATTTTTTAAAAGGGATTTTAGCATGAGATCAAGTGTTCTTCATCTCTAGGGCATGAGCTTTAGATAACATTTTTAACATTCTTTCATTGACTAGGACATGGCATCACCAAACAAAAACTAATAAGTATGCCACAGCATGTGAAGTATATTAGAATTTGTTTCACGTTGTACCTGGGAGCATGCTGTGTATTTTCTGATTTGCTCTTCGCACTGCTGCCCCTTTCTGAATATGAGAAAAATCCCTCATCTCAAATGTGGTTAATACTCCTTTTCCTGGGAAATGTTTGGATTCCCAGTGGGAGAGACAAGAGTTTTAAGGTGGTAATTTAGAATTGTGGATGGTTGTCCACTGCCATGTGGACAGTTCACCTCAGTTCAGTTGCTGCCTTTTGGAGGGTTAATCTTTAGGCTTGCTCTATCTTTCTTTTCCCATTTCCTGGGAAGATGACATGCTTGGAGCATCCTCAGAAGTTGTCATCCTTCTGCCCTCTTTCCAGCTAAACGAGAAACTATGATCCACTTGTTGACTCTTGCCTAAATTCACAACACAGCTTGCCCTTGCCATTTTCACATGTATTCCTGTGCAAAAAAAACTGAGTCTGATTTTTGGGGAGTTGGAGGCTGATGGAAGAGTTAATTAGAATAGTGTTGTCCAGCTTTTTCTAGTCTGAAACCTATAGAGACTTACCAAGACCTGCCTGGGGTATATTTTTTGTGGGTGGAAGGAGAAGGATTTCCTGCTGTGCTCTTCCACAGTTGGTGACAATAATGATAATAATAATGATGAAGATAACGATGTGCTGGGTGATAGATGGGGTGGTACTATGTTATCAGGAAATGGGACATTTTTGGTTAAATAATTTTTTGAATGCTCTTATTTGCTGAAAGTATAGATATTAGTGGAGTCTAAGAGATTTCTTAACCAACATCCCATTCCAACCTAATTCAACAGAGCACACTGCAAAATGGTGATTTTTTTCCCTTTATGTCTCTGGTTCATGCTAAGGTGTTTTATGCCAGTTCACCTTCACAGTGTAGTTTCCAGACTGCTGTTGGTGATTCTAGCGGCTTCTCCATTGCCAACTATCAGTCACGCCCCATGGTTTTCCTGGGGTCGAGCAGTTCTCTTCTTCTGTTTCTTGTTCCTACCTGTACCTCCCTTGCTGTCCTTAAAGGAACTAAATTTAGAAACCAGATTTCCAAGCTTGAAAAATCAGGAGCCTTTATTTATGTACTTGATAACAGTAGTATTTGACAATTCTAAAATACATTCTGTTTTTAAAGTACCTTATCCTTCTTATCTGTCCCTGTGAGAAAGGGGCTATGTTTTTATTGTAGCCATTCTGTAGGTGAGGAAACTGAGGTTCAGGGAGGTAACAGCTGCTTAGTGTCGTGGCCAGGAGATGCAGCTAGGTCTCAGGACTCCAGGCCTGATGTCTGGTTCTGTCTCTCCACTGCTTATCCATACCCTCACCCCATCTGTCTGTCTGTCTGTCTATCTCTTACCAGCAGGGCTCACCCCTCCTTCCAAACCCATTCCTACACCAGCAAAAAGACAAAGATAATGGTAGTTGTCAAAGGAATTAACAGTCACCATGGTCTGGTTTGGGGACCAGTATTTTAACATGGCCGGGACCTCTTCTACCCACGTATTTCTTGAAAGCAGTGGGGCCCGAGGGAGAAGAGGGCCACAGAGCCAGCTGCAGGCAGCCTGCACAGAGGACTTCCACAGCTCTGCGGTGAGTCTGGTCCCACTCTGCCAGCCCCAAGGCAGCCTCCTTGGCTGACAGAGAGGCTTCCCTTAGGCCATATTTCTTTGCTGCCTGGAGTTTGTAGGAGGAAGGGAGGTCTTTCTTTTTTCATCTCTAGCCAAATGATAATGGGTAAGAGCAGATTCAAACTCCTTGGCTTTCCTGTACTATGGAAGCATTGCGGTTGTTTGAAGCCAAATGATGCCTATGTTCTCACCACAACAAGCCAAAATGCTTAGGCAGGGAAAAGCACATCTCCTCTGCAGCTGACTACATCTAAGGGAACAGACATCGGTGATTTGTTTTGTGCCTTGTTCACATTTATGAGGATTTTCAGCTCCCTTTTTGCCCTGCTTATCTAACCCAAGGATATTAATGATCATCATCAATTCAGGCTGCTTCATGCTGAGGAGGGGTTTTAGCTTTAGAGCAATGTCAGAAAGGATGGGGTAATACAGTGAGGCATTTCCTTTTGGAAGAATTTGTGAAAACAAATAAATTATATTTTCCTTGTTCCTCTTTAGTAGCACTTTTTCTATGACTTTTTAATGACATTTTATGATGAAAAATTTGCAATGTTTGCAAAACCTTAGCATAGCTACTTGTTTCTAAAGTCTTTCATAGAGGATTGAAAACATAAAAAGAGGATTAATGTTTTTCTAAATGTTTCTAATTAGTCCTTACAACTTGTGTTGGGAAAGTAGGCTCCATGGGTATTGGTAGTTCGCAAGCTAGTTTTTGATTTAAATTTGGTGAGGAAAGACATAGCTGACAAAATATCTTAAGGATTCTATTTTATAATATTCTCTGGATGATTTGGTCACAGAGATGTGGGGCACAAGTATATTTTCTTACAGGAGAAGCTACATAGCTCATTTCACCATATTTGCAAGAGCTTTTCTTTCTTGTGATGACAATGCTTCTCTGCTAGTAGATTTTTTAAAACATGTGTAGCAAGATAGCCTTCCTCATAGCCTTCAGGCGAGACTGGTTCCAAATCTATTACTAGGCTCTTATGCTAGACCAACAAACCCTCAAGTAAGAATTCATCATTATATAAAAAGATAACTCCTTGAAAGGGGTTGTCTTTTTACACTGGAATGTCTTCATGAATCAACTTGGATTTGAGAATGGCTTCTCGGATAAGTGTTCTGTCAAAAGACAAAATATGCTGGTTTTTCTTTCCTTTTAATTGTGCCTGTAGCTTTAGAAGTAACATGAGGAAACCATGCAAATGTGGAAGCCATCATGTTCTCCACGTGGACATTTATACCTCACATTTACCTGTTGATTGATGTGTTCTGTACTAGCCCAGGTGCTGTATATAAACCTGTTTAACTACAGAAATGAAACCCAAGCAAACAACAAATAATCTTTGTTTCAGCAACTCCCAAGGATTCCAACAGTCTCAAAGCAAGACCAAGATCCAGGTAGTGTTTAATTTCTGCTTTAATGTCCTTTGTGCCCTGTCCCTGCCTAGAAAAAAAAAAAGCTCAAACCAAAAACCCAACTCATGATTTCTTCTTCCTTTAGATTTAAAGCTTAGGATATGAACCATTTCCTTCATTGTGCCTGGCCTAATGGAAACATACAGTGATGCTGGCAGTCTCTTAATTTCTGTGATCATTAGTTCTAGAAGAGGGTGGCTGATGTTCTTTGGCCTCCTGATGTAAGGTGGATCGTGTGAGATGACCCAGTGGTTGCAGATGATAACTAATAGGGGAGTAGCTTTGGCAAGAGGAAAATGTGGTTAAACGGTAACGACACTGAAGTTTGTTATTATGACAAGGTCAACACTCCAAAATAAGAAGTCTGGGGAATAAAATCTAAAAAATGCATGTGATAACTTCAGGGAGGCTTGAAGCTTCAGGTAAGCAGTGCTTATGGTCTGTTTGAGCCTATTTTAGCACCTCTTCTTGGCTTCACATTCTTTTTAGAGGCTAGTGGGAGAGGGAGAGCTGATAAGGCAGAGCTGTGGTTGACATGAGACTCAGAAAAGAGAAGCAGAGAGGAAAGAAAGAAACTCTAATATAATTAATCCATGAAAGAGGGAAAATGGTATTGGAACCACTTTTCACCAGAATTGCGGTGTAAGATAACTCACTATGTGTGTGTTTTCTAAGCTTTGCTTTGGCTCTTAGTGACTTTTTTCTTTCTTTGCTACTAGTCACATTACTGAAAAAGTAAATTCAAGACTGATCATCTTCTATATACTTGAAATACTGACATTAAAGGCAATCTCATCTCTTTGTAAAGCAAAGAGTTATCCTTTAGTTTATCTTTTATGCCTGCATTTTCCAAATTGGTTTTTTCCCCCCTTGTTTATAGAAGGCACAGATATCTATATTTACATATTTATCTATATTTAAAACAGTAAATAGAGTAATTCATTTTGATAGGAAGAAAAGTTGTAGCCATTCTTACTCTCCATGGTTACCACATTTACTCATCCTTTTCTTTAAGGATGAATGAATCTTTTTACAAATTAGTCTGTACTAGCTTTGGGATATGGGAGTAGTAATATTTATATGCTTTCGCAGTAGGCAACACCTTTGAACTGCAGAAATATGCTTATGTGTACATTAATCATAAATTGAACCTCACAATTTTTTTTTTTGAGTTGGAGTCTCACTCTGTTGCCCAGGCTGGAGTGCAGTGGCACACTCACGGCCATCCCAGAGTTGACCTGCTGGGCTCCGGTGATCCTTCTACCTCAGTCTTCCAAGTAGCTGGAATTACAGGCATGTGCTACTGCACCCAGCTAATATTTTTATTTATTGTAGAGACAAGGTCTCGCCAAGTTGCCAGGGCTTGTCTTGAACCTGTGGGCTCAGGCAATCCACTCGCCTCAGCCTCCCTAAGTGCTGGGATTGCAAGCTAAGCCACAGAGCCTGGCCTGAACCTCACAATTTTAGCTTCTGCTGACTTCCTCTCTCCTCCTAAACAAGTGAAATTATAAAACCTCATAGTTATATATTCTATTATTAATGTGTCTGACTAAATTTTACATATTATCCAACTTCAAAGATTGGCCTTCTAGTCTAATTTGGATGATTTAATTTTCACTTCTTCCAACTGGGTCTTTACTGAAACCAAAAGAATACAATTATTTTTATTCTTTTTTTAAAAAATAAAGCTTTGTAAAAATGTAAGGGAAAGAGGGAAAATCACCATTCTAACACTACTACGTTCATCATTTTGTCAATTCTTTGCACATTTATATGTTTATTGGTTGCAGTCATAATTACAAGTACATAATATCACTTTTTTGATATTTAGTGACTTTCCATGTGAAAATATAAACATACAGGTTATGTATGGAAATAATGGAAGTGAGGTATGTGGTACGGACAGTGCACTTAACTTTGTATGTCTGTGTGTGCATGCACAGACACTTTTTTTACACACATTGTTTTTTCTTTCTTTAGTGAAAAATATCACTAAAGCTATATGTGGCATAGAAAGTTTTTTAAATTTCTAACTAGGACTTCTAATTTCTTTTCTAAACGAAGAGTTCCTGTTTAAAAACCTTGTCCTTTCGTGTCAGTTCTCTTTGATTCTGGTTGAAGGTGTTAGAGCAGTCTTCCCTGCTAGTTTCTACTTGCCTGTGCCTTGCCTGTCTTGCCAGTTATGCTACAGAGACTACCCCAGAGCATGCCGCATGTCCCTACGGTGGCTTTATTAAAGATTGCAACCTTGCAAGACAGACACAACCCTCGACTACCACAAAGAAACTTTGAGAAACGTATTCAGGAAAACAAAACTTGCTGTGTCAAAAACAGCTCTGCCAAGAACTGAAGGGGCTTAGTGGTAATTGATAGATTCTAATTTCCTAAATGCCCCTCTAGTAGCTAAAGAGGAAGAACAGTTTTCTGAGGTTAATTTGTCTCTAGGACATCTCTCTGACTCAAAGGTCATTTTCTGCTTTGACATGAGGTTAACCGAGAAGCTAAATAGAAAGATGTACACATCCACTTCCTAGATCCATTTCATGATCATCACATTGGGAACTCATCCCTAAGCCTATTCCTAAACAATCGACCAATGGATGGTTGAATTTAACTTAGAAAATTAGTAGGTCTCATAAATATTCTAGCTGCTACCACCAAAAGTGTTTTTCCCCTCTAGCTTATAGGCAGAATGAGAACATCTTAAAAATGGAATTTAGAAACAGAGAAAGACTGGAGTTTGAATTGAGCCTATGTACTTTTCTATCTTTGTGACCTTGGCAAGTTATTTAGTTCCATTTTCTTAAAAATGCCATCATTGGAGTTACAATCTCAGAAGTGGCCTAGTTAACTGTGCCTTGCTGCAGATTGAGGAAGAAGGCTAAAATGAAGCTTTTGCTTTGAAAATTTCCAAAATCAGTATTTCTCAGGGCAAGACAAACTAGATCCTACAACCTGATTGATGTATGTTTTCCTTTGTGGCGTATTCCCTTGAACATTTGAGTCTTACCCCTCAGCTTATCTGTGCCAATTCCAAATGGGCCTGTCATCACATTTGCAAGTAAACAGGAGAAAAGTTCTGCAATCAGTTAGTGCCATGAAGCCCTTCTGTTAAAACAGGGAAGTGCCTAACCTGAAGGGTTACATGTTATTCTTATTAACAATTCCAATAGAAATGCATTTGAATTTACACAAAGTCTTTTTTGGGGGGGGTGAATTTATATCTAAGGCATAATAAGAACAAAGTGGTTAAAAGGCCCCAATTCATGGTTAAATTTCGACAATTATTGTACATAGTGGCTTCTAAAAGATAATAGAATTTATGGCTGCTTTGGTAGCTTATCAATTCTTTGCAGTCACTTTGACTTTGGGAGTATTTTCCATTTCAGCCAAACTTCAGAGAGTAAAGCTTTGCTGTTTCCCTTCTGACTTTCCCTTATTTTGCTACAGATCTTACTCTAGCACCTCCATAGAAGAGGCTATGAAAAGGGGTGAGGACCCTCCCACCCCGCCACCGCGGCCACAGAAAACCCATTCCAGAGCCTCCTCCTTGGATCTGAATAAAGTCTTCCAGCCCAGTGTGCCAGGTGAAGTGCTCCCTTTCCCCCGAGCCTTTCCTTTTCCTGTTGGAGCCAGTGGTTGTGTTTCTGCCACAGAAGCCTCTGTGAGTCTGGAGAAAGAGCAGACCTAGCAGTTTCCCATCCCGTGAATGTCTTCATGTGGCTATGAGATTCTTGGGAGGGAAAGCAATTCTAGACAGATATATAGCACATGTGTCTGGAGCCTTGCCCACATTTGAGTTATGATCGAGACTTATGAAATTCTCTACCAAGAGGATATAAATGCGTTACCCCTAGGCAGCCTGCTGACTGCGTGGCTGGAGTCTTGTTCTCTGCACCATGGTAATTTGTAAACAAGATGATTGCTGTCTGTCATTTCCTCAGATGCTTGTGCTGTTCTTCTGTGAAAGATCTTGGTGATCAGTGCCTAGCCAGAACCTTCTTTTGAATTTTATCCTCGTGGAGAAGAATCCTGTGTCCTGTAGGGTTTAATGCTAAGGAGGCTCTAAATCTGACCAGAGGTTGGGTGGTTGGTGGGATCTAGGGCAAGGGTTCCTTCAGGCGGGCTGCTCTGGGGTTTCTGGGAATGGGACTTTCTTGAGCCAGCAGCTATATAACTGGGCTGGGGTGGGGGAGGCCAGAGGGGCCTGCCTGCTCCTCAGTTTCCTGTGAAGTAGAAGTCCTCCTAGGGAACCTAAGGCATGGAAGATGAGAGACATGCCTTTGTTTTAGTGAAGGTGATAGGATACAGTGCCATTCTGAGTGTTATTTTGGGAGCAGCAAGGGCCTTTCCACTGACTCATGCAGGCAAGCTATAAATACAATGATGTCCTGGAACTTTTTCTGTATGTGCATTTTAAATCAAGCCAGCCTCAGATGCTAGTGATTTGCAGATTACTATCTTTTCTACTAAAGCAAGAAAAGACTTTCCTTGGCTCACACATTAGCATGACCTCTGTGTCCAGGCAGAGTTCAGCATGTTTTATTTGTTCTAATAAAGTACTCTCCTCACAGTAAAGTTATAGATTGTTTTTTAATATACTAGAATCTGGAACTCTCTATCAAATGTAACTCTCTGCCATGAGTTCATCAGACAAAAATTTGCCTTGAATTTTCCCCCATACTTTGATCCAGATTCTGGCATAATTTCATAGTAACTGGTATTTAGGGTGTGAGTAACCATGGATGATGATGCTATAAAAATTTCACATGGCTGATGGATTATGACCTGGAAGATTTTTCTGTGGATGCAAGAAGATTAAAACAATCTGGGCAGCTATCATAATACCTTTCCCTTGCAAGGAGGGAGGCTAGAAATATGCAAGCATCTTTCAGGCCATGTGACCTAGCAAGGGGATGCCAGCTGCCTTTGACAATTGACATGCTGTGGTTTTTATGACATTGCATCATATAGTAGAAGAGACAAAACCAGATTTAAAGCTCAGCTGAGCTGCTTATTAACTGTTTGATTTTCATCAAGTGACATAATCTTTGTGCATTTCAGACTTCCAATTTATAAAATAGGGTCAATACTCCAGGGAGTTGTAAGGTTTTGGTAAGATAATAACGTAATCTGAATGCAAATTGAATATTCCTTATTTGAAATGCTTGGAAGTGTGTTTTGAGTTTTGGACTTTTGTGTATTTTGGAATATTTGCATTATATAGTTACCAGTTTAGCATCCCTAATCTACAAGTCTAAGATCTGAAATATTCCAGTGAGCATTTTCTTTGAGCTTCATGTTGGTACTAAAAAAATTTTGGATTTTGGGATTAGAGATCTTCAACCTGTAGTACTGTGTTTGACCCATAGACCTCAGTAAGCATCTGAGGCCCTTATTCCCATGGCCTGCAAGTACCAATAATTTAAGGCTCCAAGGGAAAGTCTTCACTGATGAGGATAAGGCTCCTTGACTCCCTTGACCCCAGTGGGCAATTCTGTGATTCTTTCTGCTAAGTTCCTCAGAAGGCTCACAGAGGCACCAAACCCCAATTGCCTGACATAATACCCGATTCATTAAGTATCTTTTCTTGGCTTATTTCCCTCCTGCCCTGTCTCACTTTCCCCATACCTGTTCTTAAGCCCTTGTCTCAGGGGCTGCTTTAGGGAGAACCTGAATTAAGACAATTTCCTTTGCTATCTCCAATGTCAGTATGACTTCAAGATGAAAAGTATTTTGGTTTGATAAATACCCTGGCAAGGACCCTTGTGGTATGTTCTGATAAAGGTAAGATTTAGACAATGACTAGCTAGGTGAGTGATGTCTATATTCATAGCCCAGTTCCATCTTTTCAGTACAAACTTATACAGATTAAATTTTAATGAGCAGTTTACATTTATCACATGAAGAATAGGAGGCTTCTGCAGTATGAAAAGCAGGTGGTGTCATTTGCATCTACTTTATTTCTATGTTAGTTAATTCTCACAGAAGAGTACAAGGGTCTATCTAAATTATGTAGACTTTTAGGGTATTTAATATTGCTAGAAATCAATTATTAAAATTCTGTCAAACTAGAAATGCACAAAATAGAGTCAAAACCTACTAGAAGAGTCCAGAGTCTAAACCTACCAGAAGAATCCACCCAGTGAGAACCACGTACACATATCATCGTCCCTTTGCTGCAGTTGTCTTTAGGTATCACTTTAGATAAGTGGAATCACATTATGGTTTCTGTTCTGTATCCTGCTCTTTCCAATTAGCCATCTTTGTGTTTCATATAGAGAATTGTATCATTCCATTCAATGCCCATATGATAAGTATATACCGTGATTGATTGTGTATTGATGGAGATTTCTCTGTCTCCCCCCGCCACCCCCTTTCTCCTTCCCCCTCTCTTTCTCTTCAACAGGCTTTCCTTTCAGGCCCACCTACTACCTCCTGACCCCTGGTTCTTTCCCACCCTTGCAAGCCTCTCTCTATCTCCCCCTCATGGTCTCCACACACCCCTGTCTCTTGTGCTTCTTGCTGTTCCCCTTCTTCCCTCCCTTCCTTCTCTGCTTCTTTTTTTGTCCGGCTTCTCCACCCCCACTTGTTGCCACAGGCAGGAACCTCCCTTTGCCAGCCAACTTCACTTTGTTCTTATGTTGTAAACAAGGCAGAGATTATTGATGACTTCATATCCATATCTTTGTTTCCTCATCTAATTATTTTCTTTGGCTAAATCCTACATGTTCAAGTTGCAGGGTCAAAGACTATAGATGTTTAAAGTGTAGATATATGTTGCCAATGGTACTATAGAAAACCTGTCAACTTACTCCATCATTGACAATGAGAGTGTTTCTTTACACCCTTGCCAACATGGCTTAACGTTCATCTTTTTAATCATTACCTATATGATAGGCACATATTTGCATTTCCCTGATTCCTAGTGAGGCTAAACATCTTTTCATATCATTAATGGCCATGAATATTTCTTTTTTTGTGAATGGACTCTTCAGAAGGCTCAGCCAGCTTCTGTTGCTACATCTCTCTTTACCAAACCATGGGGACCACTTGACTTTTCCTCATTTTGCTAGGAATTTTTGGACTTCACTTAGCTCAGGCACTTGGGATGTGAGGGTGGCTTTGGGGACGCTAACCTTATATGCTGCTCTGCTGGTCCTGTCCCTCCAGCTTCCCTGTATCCCGCTCTTTTGCCAGCTTTACCCCTTAAGACAAACTGTTCCTGGGCTGCTCTGTGTATAACAATAGAAGAAAAAGGAAAGGTAAAGAGCAGAGGGAAAGATGATGTGAACTGAAGCAAGATGTGCCCTTGAGTTGGAAGGGAAAGAGACAATGCTTAGCAAAAGGGGATTCAGAGGATTGTGAAAAATAGAGTGAATAAAGCTAAATTGCTGAGACAGGGTGGCCCAAGGTGGAGTGGGAGTGTGCAGAAGATACATGATGGGGAGAGGATGCAAAGAAGCAAGAATGAAAGAGGAAAATGAAGAGAAGGATGGGATGGCTTTACATAGGAGTGATAATGTCTATTCAAAGGAAGAAGTAGGAAATATAATACAAGATCAAAGATCCAAAGGAAGGAGAGTCCACAGACACTTGGTTTAGGATTCAAGTAGGATTAAAGGGAATTGTTTGGGAGTGGCATTAATGGCTTCAAAATGTATGAAAATAGGTAACATGATATGAGGGGAAAAGAACAAAAGACTCATTTCGAATGTACATCTATGAAAATGAATAGAGCCAACTTTGGAAACAAGGGACAATTGGCTTCAACTTTGATATCAGTAAAGAGAGTATAAACGTGTGATTTACAGTAGCCTAGACTATCCCAGGACTCTAGGTCTAGGCATCAAACCTAAAGCATGTGTTTTTGTAGGGAGAAGTTGATATACTATGATTGCCGTGGGTAATAGGGAGATCAACATTTGTAATAGTGGATCCAGGTCTTGGAGCCATTCCCTCACAGTCCCATACAGCTGCTGTTTTTTAGAGACAACAAAAACATGCAAGAAGGCCTGTCAGTTATAATACATGCAAAACCTAGAGGCAGTCAGACCCGGGACTTGCTCGGTGATGTTTAGGTTTTATAGCTCTGTACTTAAATTCATGAAACATCTTTTATTACTGAAATTCCTGTAAGAAAAATTGCACTGTGAAGCCAATACCCAACCTCCTTTTCCTCACTGAAACAGTTATTTTCATAAGGTGATTTTTTTTTTCATGAAAGGGGTTTCTTCTCTTCCACTGGGTTGCTGGAGACTGCCCATTCTTCCACTCTTGACTCTTACCCGCCTCTTCCAAAGCCATGCCCATGGTTTGCAGCCTGAGGTTTCCATGGTAACAGCACAGAGCCTTAGTTCTGCCTCTGCCACACAGCCCTGTTCCAGTCACTGAGCATCCAGCTGGCAGAAGGGGCAGAGATTGTGTGGAAGAGACATAGCCATTACTTTAAAGCTTCAGAAAGAGAACTTTCATCACTTTCACTCAAATAACAGGGAAAACCTAGTCTTGTGGTTATACCTAGACATCAGGCAGCTGGGAAATGTAGTCCCTAGCAGGGCAGCCATTTCCCAGTGATTACCCTTTTACTATAAAAGAAGAGAGTGGATGTTGATGGAAAGCCCCCCCCCTCCCAAATATGGCCAAATACACGAAAACCATTGTGATGGCTGAACAAAACACATTCATGGGCAGTGTCTGCCCATGGGTAGCTAATTTCGTATCTCTACTTTAGTCATACTGATAATAAAAATTCATTCAATTTCTCAGAGAACTAAAAATCAAGCTTCCATATGACCCGGCAATCCCTCTTCTGAGAATATACTCAGAGGAACATAAATCGCTGTACCAAAAAGGCACCTGCATACGTATGTTCATTGCAGCATTTTTCACAGTAGCAAAAACATAGAAACAACCCAGATGCCCATTGAAAATGGACTTGATAAAGAAAATGTGGCATATATACATGATGAAATTTTACACAACCATAAAAAAGAACAAAATCATGCCCTTTGTCACAACATGGATGCAGCTGGAGACCATCATAAGTGAACTTTCACAGAAACAAACAACTGAATGCCACATGTTCTCACTCATAAGTGGGCCCTGATTACTGGTCACACAAGCACAAGGGTGGAATTTGCAGGTGCTGGACACTGCTAGGGAGGGAAGGAGGGAAGAAGGATGGGCACTTGTGTCAGCATACTGGGTACCATGTCCACTGTCAGGGAAAGAGAGGGGGCCTGCTAGAAGCCAAACTTCACCTGCGTGCAACTTACTTATGTAAGTTATTTATGTAAATCCTCACTTGTACCACATGACCCTAAAATTTGAAAATATATTCCATAGTTAAGAAATTATGGTACATCCATACTATGGAATCCTATGAAGTTGTTAAAAAGAATAAGGTATGAATATATGTGGAAAGCTATCTGAGGTAAATTAAGTGAAAAACGTATAGTGCAGCATGTGTATATTTGTAAATATATGGACAATTTCAGGAAGGATACTTAAGAAGTGGGTAATGCTGGTTGCCTCTGGGAAAGGGAACAGTATGACTTAGGACAGGACTAGGAGACTTAGTAGGAGGCTTACTTTCTGTTGAGTACCTATTTGTGTCTTTTAAAATTTTACCTCATGTACACATATCACGTATAATTAAAGAAGTTTGCTTTTCATTCTTTAGCTGAAGTGATGGTACCTGAGAGTACCAGAGATGTCTTTCCTACCTGTCTTAAACTTGCCTACCATTCTGTATCCAGGGTATCTTTATGACAATCTGCTACCACCTCCTGGAATGCAGCTGAAATGACAGCAGCATTCTAGAGCATTTTTTTAAACCTCTGCTGTGTTATTCAAATTACATTGCAGTGCCTTTCCAACAGTGAGTAGTTTTGGAGGACATTCCAAAGCCTCCGTTGTGAGATGTACTGTTGGGAAAGTGTCATGGCTTTGTCTTAACTTGGAAGGTGGGTGTGTTTATTGAGTGGCAAATTGAGACATCTGCCCTGGGTTTTCTACAAATTAATGTTTGTTTCTGTAACTTAAGAAATACGAGGCAAGATCACCTCAAAAAAACAGGAATTATCTTTTGAAGGGTGGGCCCCTTGTAGTATAGACTTCTCCTGCTAGGTAAGTGTTCTAGGAACCCATCAGCATCACTGTACCAGCTAGCATTGTTGTGACAGGCTGTGTTGGGCTTCAGTTAATTTTTTTTGAATGCCTTTGCCCATTTCATGATGAGTGATTGATGAGCGCACCTGCCCACACTTTGCTGAGTGTTCAGCAGCTTTTTTTTGAGAAGGTAACTTTTTAATTGATATATAATAATATTTTGATACATGCATACAATGTGCTATGATCAAATCAGAGTAATTAACATATTCATTTATTTGTGTTGGGCACTTTTCAAATCTTCCCTTTTAGCTACTTTGAAATATACAGTAAAGTATTAACTATAGTCACCCTACTCTGGTATCAAACACTAGAACTTATTCCTTTTATATAACTGTATGTTTGTACCCATTACCCAACCTCTCTTCATCCTGCTTCCCCCTTCCCAGCTTCTGGTAGCCATCATTCTACTCTGTACCTCCATGAGATAAACTTTTTTAACATCTGTATATGTGTGAGAACATAAGAAGTTTATCTATGCCTGGATTATTTCACTGCACATAATGACTTCCAGTTCCATCCATGTTTAAGCAAATGACAGAATTTCTTTTTTTTTTTTTTTTTTTTTTGAGTTGGAGTCTCACTCTGTCACCCAGACTGGAGTGCAGTGGCCGCTCCCGGTCACCGCAGCCTCGACCTGCTGGGCTCCGGCGATTCTTCTGCCTAAGCCTTCCAAATAGCTGGAACTATAGGCGCCCACTACCACGCCCGGCTATTTTTGATTTATTGTAGAGATGAGGTTTCACCAAGTTGGCCAGGCGGGTCTCGAACCCGCGGGCTCAGGCAATCCACTCACCTCATCTTCCCAAAGTGCGGGATTACAGGCTGAGCCCGGCTAGTTTCATTCTTTTAAATGGCTGAATAATTTTCTGTTGTGTAAATATTGTTCAACAATTTTTGACCAAAAATGGCAAAATCCCCATGCCCCACCTTCTCTATTTACCTGATCTGACCCTGACTGACTTTTTTTGTTTCCCTGGATGAAAAAAGTCCTAAAAGAGAAATGTTCTTTGCCAATGTGGAAAAGGTGAAACAAACAAACAAAAATGGCAGAAGCACTCAAAGCCATCAAAATCGACAAGTTCAAAAACTGTTTTGAGCAGTGGAAAAAGCATCTGTATAGGTGTATTATATCAAAGTACTTTGAAGGTGACTGAAGTTTGAATGTGTAAGAATAAAATATACAATTTTTAATAAATAAATTCTGATTTTTTGGGGGTACCCCCTCATAGGTAAACCCCTTGGGAGTAAGTGATATTTTTAAGATCAAATTGATGTTTCAATGTTTCTAAAGGATGATGAATTTGGCCACGCAGACAGCTCTGACCTTATAGATTTCCTTGTTGTATTATTCCTGTTAGAGCTACTTATTCCTTTCCCCCCCCTTTTAATGTTTTTATTTTAAAGGTGTGGGGTACAATTCAGGATTAGATATACAAGTGTTCGTTATGCAGGTACCCTTGTTGATGAAGTATGTTCCCCCTCCCCTGGCAGATTCCCACTACTGCCAAACAGCAATAAAGAATACATACTTACTCCCTTTTAAAATCTAGTAGGATTATGGGATTCTTATTCTACCCTCAAACTTTTGGGTCCACAGTGTATATCCAGCCAAGGATTCAATTTGGCAGTCGGGGCAATTTTTTAAATGAAAGTTTTATAGAGATATAATCCATATACTATAAAATTCACTCCCTTAAATTATATAATTCAGTGGCATTAGTATACAAGTAACCATCAGCACTATTTAATTTCAGAACATTTTTATCACCCCCCACAAAGAACTCCATACTTATTAGCAGTAATTCCCATTTCCCCTTTCTTTTCTCCCAACCGTTGGCAACCACTAATTTACTTTCTGTTTCTATGGATTTGCCTATTCTGGACATTCTATATAAATGGAGTCATACAGCATGTGGTCTTTTGTGACTGGCTTCTTTCATTTAATATAATGCTTTTTTTTTTTTTGAGTTGGAGTCTCACTCGGTCGCCCACACTGGAGTGCAGTGGCTGCTCCCAGCCACCGCAGCCTCGACCCGCTGGGCTCCGGCGATCCTTCCGCCTCAGCCTTCGGAGAAGCCGAAATTACAGGCATGCGCTACCACGCCCGGCTGATTTTTTTGATTTATTGTAGAGATGAGGTCTCGCTGCCCAGGCGGGTCTCGAACCTGCGGGCTCAGGCAATCCACTCACCTCAGCCTCCCAAAGGCACGGGATTACAGACTGAGCCACCGAGCCCGGCTAATATAATGCTTTTAAGGTTAATCCACATTGTAGCATGCATCAATACTTCATTCCTTTTATGGCTAACTAAATAATCTTTCATTGTATGAATAGACCATATTTTGTTTAATTATCGGTTGATGGATACTTGTATTGTTTTTACTTTTTGACTATTGTGAATAATTCTGCTATGGACGTTCATGTTCAAGTTTTTGTGTAAACATACGTTTTCCTTTAAAGTATTTACATAGGGGTGAAATTTCTGGTTCACATGGTAACACTGTATTGAACATTTTGAGGATCTACTGAACCATTTCCCAAAGCAGCTGTACCATTTTGCCATCTCACTAGCAGCGTATGAAGATTTCAATTTCTTCACATCTTTGAAACACTTGTTATTGTCTGTCTTTTTAATTTTAACCATTCTAGTGAGTATGAATTGATATTGTTAATATTGTGGTATTGATTTGCATTTTTTAATGACTAATAATATTGAACATCTTTTTATGTGTACATTGGTCATATTTATCTCATCTTTGGAAAAATATCTGTGGAGAATCCTTGCCCATTTAAAAATTGGGTTATTTGTCTTTTTATTATTGATTTGTCTTTAGTATTGTAAAGGCTCTTTATATCTTCTGGATGTAAGTTCTATTTCAGATATTTGATTTGCAAATTTTCCCTTCATTATGTGAATTGTTCTTTCACATTTTTTGATGGTAACCTTTGTATCACAAAAATTTTTAACTTTGATGTGGTCCAATTTATCTATTTTTGTTTTGTTACTTGTGTTTTTGGTGTCATATATAAGAAACAGTTGCTTATCTTAAGGTCACAAGCATTTACTCCTTTTCCTCTAAGAATCTTCAGTTTTAGTCTTCAGTTTTAGGTCTCACATTTAGATCTGTTTTGAGGTAATTTTTGTATATGGTGTGAGACAGGAGTCCACATTCATTTTTCTGCATGTGGATATCCAGTTGTTCCAGCACCATTTGTTGCAAAGATTATTAATTCTCCCATTTAATTTTCTTGGCACCCTTGTTGCAAATATAAAGATTTATTTCTGGACCCTCAATTCTGTTCCATTACTCTGTATGTCTATACTTATGCCAGTATCACAATGTCTCTCAATAATTGTAGATTTGTAGTAAGTTTTGAAATAGAGAAGTGTGTCTTCCTACTTTATTCTCTTGAAAGATTGCTTTGGTTATTCTGAGTCCCTTGCATTTCCACATGGAATGCAGCGTGTCAATTTCTGCAAAAACAAAACATCCAACTGGGATTTTCATTGAATCTGTACATCAGTTTGGTTAGTACTGATGTCTTAATGTTAAGTCATCTGAATGCAGGATATCTTTACATTTATTTAAGTCTTTAAATTTCTTTCAACAATGTTTTGTAATTTTCAATATATAAGTCTTGCATTTCTTTTGCTAAATTTATTTTGAAGAGATTTATTCTTTTTATGCTATTCTAAATTTAATTTAAAAAATCATTTCCACAGTCTTCATTGATAGTAGTTTTTGTATATGGATCTTGTATCCTGTAATCTTGTTGAGCTTATCTATTAGCTGTCTGAACATATATTTAACTTAGATAATGAGGTAGGGAACATACTCATTATTGAACTTCTAGGACTTCTAACTGCTTGACTAATTCCACAGCTACCCATGAACTAAGGAGGAAATCCCCTTTAGTGCTTGGAAAACATCAAAGGTGTTGTTATTGAATGCTTGCATTTAGTTTTACTTTTTTCCCCTATCATATGTGAAACCAATTGATCTAGTCCCATTTATCAAGTAGTATATACTTTACCTAGGAAATGTCCACTCTGTCCTAAGTCACGTCCCCCCTATTTGCAAGAGTTGCTTCTGGGCTTTGTACTCCATTTATACCGAGCGCTGAATATAATAGTGATCATGGGCGATACGAATTTGAGTCTTTGTGCAGAGGACAATTGAAAGCACTTTATGTGCATTATCTCCAATCCTCCCAATAAGCTTGTGAGTTAGGTACTGCTTTATCACCATTTTACTGATGCAGAAACCGAGGTGCAGAAGTTAGTTTGTTCAAGGTCATGGAAGTACTAGCTGTTGGTGCTAGGCTTTAAACTCATGCAGTCCAGTGCTAAAGCCTACACTCTGCAGTCTCAAAAAGTGGCAGTGTTTCTCTTTATTCTACCCCACTTCCCTCTTCCAACTCATCTACTTAGTCAGATATTTAGTAGACATGTCTGCTCAACTGGTTCTACTGGAGGCAGACATCTTAGGACAGAGCTGGAGACATGATGCTATTATTTCTTTGGACACAGTCCTCCCCCTGCTTTACCAGTCAACTGAGGAACAGGACTTATCTTCAGACTTGGGAAGTTTGCTGCCACTGCAGCCATTTGTCTTTGAAGAGCCAAGGAGTGCCTTCTAGCTTTTCAGACCCAGCTCCTTGCTTTTGGTCCTGATCTTATTTGTGGTAGGGGGTCTGTCCTTAGAAATAACACACTCAGCATTTATACCGAGAGGGCACTAAAGGTGTCCCTTTGAGTGTTTCAGTAAAGTGGTAAAAGGGATTGGCTGCAGTATAGTGTCATGAGATTTGAAGTCTAGACGTTTGTTTAAATATAGAGAAGTATATTTGACCTGTTGGGCTAGATGAACATTTTTGGAGGTCAGAATCCTATCCAGGTAATTGCAGGCCTGTCTGTGCCAGTATTCAGTGTGAATATCTACTATATACTAGTCTCCGTCTTTGGAAGGTGTGGTTGCAAAGTTTCTATACTAGCAGTACAGTGGTTTGTGCCTGTGGGAGATGAAAGTCTGGTGAACATTTAGAGACTTGCCAAGGTGAGGGTGCATGTCAGTCCCACTAATGGGTAGGGTGGGTTTCTTTTATTCCGCCCTCCAGTTTTACAAGGGTTTCTGGATGGCTGAGTACTTTAACAAGGTAGAGGCAGGCTAGGAACATGGCTAGAATCCCCGAAAGAGAGAATGGAAAATGTTGTTGTACTCTGACCTTTATTTTAAAAATGTTTATAAAACTCATTTAAGTAATAGACAAATACCTTCTTGTGTTAAAATTCAAACATTACAGATCTATTCCTTGACCTTATTTCCTTCACGCCCAGTGTCCTTCCCAGGGTATGTCACCTCCTGACATTTTCTGTTGTATTTATGAATGTTTGTGTGTATCTATGAAATCAATTTCATGTTTTTTGTCTTTAAAATAATTGGCATCTTGTTGTACATGTTTTCTCCATGATTTTTCATACTCCATTATTTCTTGGGGTTATATCCATGTCAGTACCAATAATTTTGGTTTTTCTTTTATATGTATTTTATACACTGGCTACTAAAAACTGTATTATGGAAAATTTCAAATTTATGCAGAAATAGAGAACTCCTATCCCTAGATTGTTTTGAAGCAAATCCCAGATGTTATATAATTTTTTAGACAAACACTTTATATATCTCTAACAGATAAGGTCTTAAAAAAAGTAACTACTAACTATAATGTTGTCATATATAAAAAATTAACAGTAGTTCCTTAATATCATATATGTGACCAGTGTTTGATTCTCTGAATTGTCTCAAGTATATTTTTTTATACTGGCTTGTTCCAATCAGAATTCAAACAAAAGATACAAGCACATTGTACTTGTTTTGACATCTCTGAAGTCTCTTTTAATTGGTAAATTCCTCCTTCAATCTTTTTTTCTCCTTCCTATTCATTTATTCATTCATTAAAAATCATTCTGTAGACTTTTTCATATTCTGTATTTTGCTGATTGTTCTTCCATCTTCTTATTTCCTGTAAACTGGTAGATAAGTCTAGGCTTGGTGAAAATCAGTTTAGATTTTTTTTTGAGTGCTAGAGTGCCTGATCATGGCTCACTGCAGTTTCAAACTCCTGGGCTCATGTGGTCCTCCCACCTCAGTCTCCTGAGTAACTGGGACTACAGGCATGCACTACTACGCCTGGCTAATTTTTAAAAAAATTTTCTGTAGAGTCAAGGTTTTGCTATTTTGCTTAGGCTGGTCTTGAGCTTCTGGGCTCAAGCAATCCTCCAGTCTTGGCCTCCTAAAGTGCTGGGATTATGGGCGTCAGCCACCATGCCTGGTCCAGTTTAGATTTTTTTTTTTTTTTTTTTTGAGTTGGAGTCTCACTCTGTCGCCCAGACTGGAGTGCAGTGGCCGCTCCTGGCCACCACAGCCTCGACCTGCTGGGCTCTGGCGATCCTTCCACCTCAGCCTTCCAAGTAGCCGGAATTACAGGCATGCGCTACCACGTCCGGCTGATTTTTTGATTTATTGTAGAGATGAGGTCTCGCTGCCCAGGCGGGTCTCGAACCCGCGGGCTCAGGCAATCCACTCACCTCAGCCTCCCAAAGCGTGGGATTACAGGCTGAGCCACCGAGCCCGGCTCAGTTTAGATTTTTGAGAAGAATGCTTCCTAGTGATGCTGTGTACTTCCTACTGTATCACATTAAGAGAACTCTAATGTCTAATGCCTTTATTTTTGTGATGTTTGATTGATTAGTGAGTTTATATAGTAGCAGCCTCATCCATATGTTATGATAAAAATCCCTAACAACCTTTCAGATAATGGGCTTCTTTTCTTTAAAATTTTTAAAATTTCAATATCTTTAGGGGGTATAAATGATTTTGATTTCATGCATGAATTGTATAATGGCAAAGATATCTGGGCTTTAAGTATACCCTATTCCTCCACCTGTGTATATTGTACCCAATAGGTGATTTTTCATCCCTATCCTCCTTCCCACCCTCCCTCTTCTCAGCTGTCAATCATCATTGCCTACATCCAATGGTGTGTCAGTAAATGTTTAACAATCAACTGTTTGCCAGTTTTCATGATATAAACACTCCTGGCATGGCTAATTTTACTCTTACGGATGTGTCACTGAATGTGGAGCTGGGAATAAATGTACACAGTCAGCTCTTAGAAGCTGACATGAGCTGTTTTCAGAAAACCACTGCTTAGATTCATTATTTCATTGGAGTTGCAAAATGGTAATGCTCTATTTTATTTGTTTACCTGTATTAATTGGGACAATGGTTTATTCAATCATTTTTCTATTGCTGGACGTTTAGCTTGTGGTTGTTACAAAGCTTGTGAGCTGAATGAAGAGGATCACAAAACAATATAGTTCTTAGTATATCAGTAAATTCCTTATGCATCTGAGTTTATAGAATTCTTTTTTTTTTTTTGAGTTGGAGTCTCACTCTGCCGCCCAGACTGGAGTGCAGTGGCCGCTCCCGGCCACTGCAGCCTTGACCTGCTGGGCTCCGGCAATCCTTCCGCCTTAGCCTTCCGAGTAGCCGCAATTACAGGCACGTGCTACCACGCCCGGCTGATTTTTTGATTTATTGTAGAGATGAGGTCTCACTGCCCAGGCGGGTCTCAAACCTGCGGGCTCAGGCAATCCACTCACCTCAGCCTCCCAAAGGCGCGGGATTACAGGCTGAGCCACCGAGCCCAGCTGAGTTTATAGAATTCTATGAAAACTGAAATAGACTTCAGTGATGGTCACCAGGAAAACTGTCTTATTCATTTAACCAATATTTAATGAGCATTTACTGGGTTCTTGGCACTGTGGAGAATTCCAAGAAGAATACAGATATGGCCTCAAACTCTGCCAATCAGTATAATGGTTACATGTGATTGTAAGAAAGGTGCCAAGTTTGGGTGGTTGCTGACTAGAATGGTTCCTGGACATGTGGACAGAGGGTGCACAGGGCTGTTGAGCTAATCTTTAAAAGATAGATATGACTTTTTTAGAGCCAAATCCTGCTAGAGTCCAGCTCCAACGAGAGAGTCAGGGCCTGACTGGGGAGAATCAGGAAGCGTCGAAAAAGAAAAGACGAAGACTACAGGAATCCTCTTCCTGGGGAGAGCTCAAGACTCTGCCAATTTTTATTCAATTCTTACAAGCTTATATAGTTTTTTTTACTGACCCCTCTACCCACAAAATGTATCCCATGTTACACATTAAATGTTTACATCATGTTTTTTCTTTTGTTTATGGGGAAGTTGACCTTTACAAGTTTCATTTTGTTTCTTCCTGCTACCAGGTGGTGTAACAAAACACCGGCTGCCAATTTATCAGCCACGTCCTGTGACCTCTAGGTCACCTGAATCTCCCCTTCGCTATTCTATTTCTTTTCCTTTACTAATCTATTTTCTTAATTCTACCCTTATATATACTTTCAGCAGCAATATATTGACTTGTTTTTTCTTTTACATAACCACCCTTATCTTACCCACTATGAATTCTTAATACTATTAATTTAAAAATTTAACTTTCTTAATTCTAATTGCCTTATCTATATTACTTGCTATTTTCTTATCACCTATTTTACATTTTATATTTCTAAACAAAACATGTCTAAATCTACACTTATATATGAAATTAATCTTACTTCTAATCCTAAATGTATTTAATTTTAAACCTACATTAAGTGTATATAATTTTAAGTTTACCTTAAAACTTAATTATTTCCTATTCCTTATATTTAACTAATACCTACATCTATAATAAACATTTATCTTTTAATTATAACTGCTATCTATTTAATTCTAATCCTTACTTTAATTTTAACCTTTCTAATTAAATTATAATATTTCTTAAATCAAAAGGCATGTCTGTGTCTTGGTTTTCCCGAAAACACCTGTTTTTGGAGATACTCTGTCTCAATTTCTCACTTCCTCATCAATCACAACTGTCAATGTTGTTACTTATAAAGGGTGTGAGGAAGTACTTGTTTTTCCTTTTTAGCTAAAGGTTGCAAAATTTGCATTCCCTTGTCCCTTCAGGGGGGAAATTTTTTGCTGTTGAGCACTTTTTACGTTTTTATACATAGGTTTACTGCTAATTCCACATCCTTGCACATTCTAAGGGACACCCTTTTTGCTGCAATCTCACCT